>NW_018404085.1:317523-367548 GCF_002113885.1 Mizuhopecten yessoensis
ACTTCTGTAATACCAAACTTCTGTAATACCAAATTTCTGTAATACCAAACTTCTGTAATATCAAACTACTTCTGAAATACCAAACTTCTGTAATACCAAACTTCTGTAATACCAAACTACTTCTGTAATACCAAACTTCTGTAATACCAAACTTCTGTAATACCAAACTACTTCTGTTATACAAAACTTCTGTAATACCAAACTTCTGTAATACCAAACTACTTCTGTAATACCAAACTTCTGTAATACCAAACTTCTGTAATACCAAACTTCTGTAATACCAAACTACTTCTGTAATACCAAACTTCTGTAATACCAAACTTCTGTAATACCAAACTACTTCTGTAATACCAAACTACTTCTGTAATACCACACTTCTGTAATACCAAGCTACTTTTGTAATACCAAACTTCTGTAATACCAAACTTCTGTAATACCAAACTTACCAAACTTCTGTAATACCAAATGTGCTTCCGAATCTGTGAGCTCAATGTTATGTTATAAATAAATGCTGAGCTTGGATGATGTTCGTACTAAATACACTTTATAAATGTGAAATATTTGATATCCGAATATGTAACTCGGTCCGTATGTTAAGAAAGGAGTTTAACGTACATTGTATACAAATGAAAACTAATTGCATACATCATAAAGTCTGTTTTATTTCAAAATAGAGCCGTACTTTGTCAACCATAACTGTAAGTCTATTTTGTAAATTTAGAACGGTTATGCAAACGGACATTTTTTAATTACAGCGTATGACTATGGCAAGCCAACTTAACATTTATTCAAGGAGTAAAGTCGATCCTGTATTTCAAAAAAAAATATAAGATATCTTATATAGCATATGAGATATCTTATATACTGTATAAGATATTTTATATCGTATATAAGATATCTCATATAGTATATGATATATCTTATATAGTATATGAGATATCATATATCATATATAAGATATCTTATATACTATATGAGATATCTTATATAGAAATTAAATGAGATGCTATATAAGATATCTTATATGATATATAAGATATCTTATATGATATATAAGATATCTTATATCGTATATAAGATATCTCATTTAATTTCTATATGAGATATCTTATATAATATATCTCATATAGCTATATAAGATATCTTATATAATTAAAGTCTCGTTACTAAATAAGATATCTTATATAGGAACGAGATTTAAACAAAATGTCGAAAATGAAGTCTCCCCGTCCGGAATATCTCGAGGATCTACGTAGGGACAGTAGGCTTGTTGTAACAACACGTGTTCCTGTCGCCGCCATTATGGCTGAGCCCACTTCAAGAGTGCGGGAAATGGAACTGTTCGGCCTTCTCAATACATTGTTCAATACCATCGAATAGCGTATCCCTCTCCGTATCCGTACCATCCGTCTCCGCCATTGCGCCCAATGCAATCCTGAATGTGCTCCGAATGATTCTCGAGGGAGAAATTAGTTTCTGGTTTTTAATGCCACAAAATCTCATTCTATATCAGATATCTTATATAGCAACGAGATTTCAATTATATAATATATCTTATATAATATATGAGATATCTTATATATTATATGAGATATATCATACAGAAAATTAAATTAGATATCTTATATGCGATATAAGATATCTTATATAGTATATATGATATCTTATATATTATATAAGATATCTCATATAGTATATAAGATAAGATATCTCATATATATAAGATATCTTTATTGTATATGAGATATCTTATATAATTATATAAGATATCTTGTATAATTCGATGAAATACAGGATCGACATTGCTCCTTGAATAAATGTTAAGTTGGCTTGCCACATATGACCTGCAGTAATTATCGCGATGATTTACACGGGGCTGATTTCATGGTCAGCTCTCAAATCATGTCACGGGAGTTATTATGTACCGACAGACGTATTATACTTCCTAGTCGGTTGGAAAAGTTTGCCTTTATGTTTATTTTTGTATTTCATTGCCGATATAACGTGCTTGATATTTATCGATAAACTGTACTTTACAATTGTATGAATGTGTTTGTCGACAAACGTCTCATTTTGAATATGATATATTCGTTAGCAGTGTTACATATACATGCCAATCATGTACGATTTGAACTCCTTATATTATTATAGTAGTGACTATAGTACGAATTGATAAAATAACACTAATCCGTTAATGCATTACTCTTTTACTATATTAATCGTAACAGTGTTCTCTTGTTTTCAATATTTACATATACTTTGTTTTCATGTTTCTTTTATATGTTTCCTAAGGTCCTGATTATCTTTTGGGTGCTGCATGCGACAATGTCTTTTTTTGCAAACATTCATATTTTATGATGTTGTATGTAAAGTGTAGTAAATTGACACATCATGCAAAACAATATGTAAACAGACTTGCTGATGGTATTGCACATAATTATGAAGAGTCTGACATACCTAGGCGGTAAGTCGACCAAGGACATCATCAGTGACCAAAATAGTATTAGGTCACCTGAGCTTTGCTTAAGTGACCCTTTTCGATCACTTTCCGCGTCGTCGTGCGTCGTCCGTAAACTTTTTACATTTTCAACTTCTTCTCAAGAACCAGCAGATGGAATTTATTCAAACTTGGTCAGAATCATACTTGGTAGATGAGGCTACAAAATTGTAAAATTGGGATTCCTACCCAACCCCTGGGGCCAGGGTGGGGCCCCAAAGGGAAAATTAACCAATATTTCAAAAATCTTCTTCTCCAGATTCAGAGGTACTGCATTCATTTTCTTTGCATGGATGGAAAGATCATCAGGGGCTTTATTTAAATTTTTAATTTCAGAACCCCGAGCTATCCGTTCTCCCTTGGGGAGGGGGTAAAGTTTACTATAGTTTATATTGGGAAACAACACTTTTGGGTATATTTTTACAATTTTCTGTAGGAAATTATTTTTACTTGGTAAGAATTATCCTTGGAGGAAGATAGTTTTAAATGGTAAAATTGGGATTCCTACCCCAACCCTGGGGTCCAGGCGGGGCCCCAAAGGGAAAATTAACCAATATTTCAAAAATCTTCTTTTCCAGACTCAGAGGTACTGCAGTCAATTTCAGTGCATGGATAGATAGATCATCATGAAATGGATTGAAATTGTCAATTCCAGGACACCTGAGCAATCTGTTCCTCCTTGGGGAGGCAAGGGGGTAATGTTTACTATAGTTTATATAGGGAAATAACACTTTTGGGTATATTTTATCCATTTTCAGCAGAAAATTATTCAAACTTGGTCAGAAATATCTTTGGTGGATGAGGGTATTTGGAATATATATATATATGGAATTCCTGCCCCATCCCAAGGGGCTAGGGTGGTGCCCTAAAGGGAACATTAACCAACATTTTAAAATTCTTATCCTTTGACGACATGACAAGTTTTGTTTTTCACTTAGTTTACATGCTGATTTCCACATCACATCTAAACAATAAAATAAAGCTACCAGTACCTATATGATATAACTCAGGTGACCGTTAAGGCTCTTGGGCCTCTTGTATTTTCTAGACTATAGAATAGTTGGCATTATTTATTGTTCTTAATACGAATGCATACAATGACTTAGAATGGTTAAGTCTACACATGTGTTTAAGGCAATACAGGTATGATAGATTGATATACATGTATATTACAATACAGAAGTATCCTTCCTGGAGGGAGACACGGATTCTGTCACTGTGAGAGAAACAGATAAAAATGTCGACTCTACGAGCCACTACGACCACAAATAGTGTACAATTTGTCAATGATAGCAGTAGGTAACATTTGCACAGCTCAAATATTGCTTAAAGTAATTTGAACTAAAAATGTTCTCAGATAAAGACGATGAAGCAGTAGCTGAGACAATCATCCTAACTGATATCCGATTTCTTAACACCTGAGTATTTTAGGCACAGTAAATGATGTAACTAAGCTGTTTGAAAGGACATGTGTAATAGTTGATATGGACACTTATCACGTTTGACAGGAATATTTAGATCAAGTGGAACTTTTGTTGGTTCTTCATTGTTGCATGTCATGGTATATATTTAGCCCTTATAAGCAAATCTATATTTATACTCGTGTGTTATATTCAAATGGAAACATCAGTATGATGTTGGATATTTAAAAAAAAAAATCTTTTACGAATTAATGTCAAAATTTAAAGGAGATCGTACTAGTTAATACATAAACCAAACTTCTGTAATACTAAAAATGTGCTTCCTAATCTGTGAGCTCAATGTTATGATATAAATAAATGCTGAGCTAGGATGATGTTCGTACTAAATACACTTTATAAATGTGAAATATTTGATATACGAATATGTAACTCGGTCCGTATGTTAAGAAAGGAGTTTAACGTACATTGTATACAAATGAAAACTAATTGCATACATCATAAAGTCTGTTTTATTTCAAAATAGAGCCGTACTTTGTCAACCATAACTGTAAGTCTATTTTGTAAATTTAGAACGGTTATGCACACGGAAATTATTTAATTACAGCGTTTGACCTGCAGTAATTATCGCGATGATTCACACGGGGCTGAGTTCACGGTCAGCTCTCAAATCATGTCACGCGAGATAATTTGATATGTCAGATCGTAATGTCTTACCTGTTCAAGTTTGAGTTATTATGTACCGACAGACTGTAATACTTCCTAGTCGAGTGGAAAAATTTGCCTTTATCTTACGTGCTTGTATTTCATTGCCGGTATAACGTGCTTGATATTTATCGATAGACTGTAGCTAACAATTGTATAAATGTGTTTGTCGACAAAGGCCTCATTTTGAATATGATATATTCGTTAGCAGTGTTACATATACATGCCAATCATGTTCGATTTGAACACCTTATATTATTATAGTAGTGACTATAGTACGAATTGATAAAATAACACTAATCCGTTAATGCATTACTCTTTTACTATATTAATCGTAACAGTGTTCTCTTGTTTTCCATATTTACATATACTTTGTTTTCACGTTTCTCTTACATGTTCCTAAGGTCCTGATTATCTTTTGGATGCTGCATGCGACAGGCCTAATGTCTTATTTTGCACATATTCATATTTTACGATTTTGTATTTAAAGTGCAGTAAAGTTACACTTCATGCATAACAATATGAACACAGACTTGCTGATGGTATTGTAGATAATTATGAAGAGTCTGACATATCTAGGCGGTAAGTCGACCAAGGACATCATCAGTGACCAACACATTATATCTTCTAAACTATAGAATGGTTTACAATGTATGTTGTTCTTAATATGAATGCATCCAGTGATACAATACAGAAGTATCCGTCCTGGAGGGAGACACGGATTCTGTCACTGTGAGAGAAACAGACAAAATATCGACTCTTCGAGCCACTACGATCAGAAATAGTGTACAATTTGTCAATGATAGCAGTAGGTAACATTTGCACAGCTCAAATATTGCTTGAAGTAATTTGTACTAAAAATGTTCTCAGATAAAGACGATGAAGCAGTAGCTGAGACAATCATCCTAACTGATATCCGATTTCTTAACACCTGAGTATTTTAGGCACAGTAAATGATGTAACTAAGCTGTTTGAAAGGACATGTGTAATAGTTGATATGGACAATTATCACGTTTGACAGGAATATTTAGATCAAGTGGAACTTTTTGTTGGATTTTTATTGTTACATGTCATGGTATATATTTAGCCCTTATAAGCATTTATTACGAAATATAAGTATACTTTTGCTAAACATTGCGGTAAAAATTTCCACTTAATAGTAACTAGATGATTCTTGTGACAGAAAAACAAATTCCGAGATATTTATTCTGTCTCAGTTTGCATGAAATACTCTATACATTATTTGTCGTATCAAAACTCTGTTAGTAGCGATATAAAGGATTTATTAGTCACATTTGACTTAGCACTGTACCCCTACATGTTATGGAACACTTTAGACATGAAGTTTCATCCCTCCTCAGTACCACTAACGAATGATAAATAAACATGTGTACGTTGTTGTTTGGTTTCTGCTTCCTTCTCCGTGATATACAACATAAGCAAACCTAGCCCAGCTATATAGGGTGGTCATCAAGTGGCGGAGTGGATATCACATTCTCGCCTTTCTAAAAGGCAGCCGGGATTCGAATTCCCGATCGGACATGACAAGCTATGGTGTCACCAGCCCGGACACGAGGGTTTTCTTCGGGTACTCCAGTTTCCTCCCACATTAAGAACCCCAGCTCGCTAACTTCCATGCTCACTGTGATTAATATAAGTTGAAATACGAACAATCATATTTAACATTTAATATAAGTAATACCACTGATTTCAACATCTTCACAAGGTTTGCTTTGATTATAACGACAGTAGAGAAAAACAACGCGTTTCGGCTTTTTCACACTGCCATTTAATATAATAACACTTCAACATCTTTCACTTGCGTACATTGCACTCATTGTGACATCACAGAGAACAATACTATGGCGTGAATGAGTACAGTAGAACAGTACTATGGCCCAGGGAAATACTGGCGATGCTTTTGTTTTAGTATTCCAGTGTCAATATTTACATAAATGTGATATTGTGCATACTTTAATTTATCGTCTCATTTATGTAATCTCAAACTGGCTCCCATTTTTTCCATCTTTTATATACTTTTCTGAATATCGATTTATAATAATCAAATTGAATATCGATCTTATTTGATAGCCAATATTTGATGAAATGATAGTAGACGCTTTTATGACATTCATCAGGATAATGTCCGATTAAAAATGGTATTAATAACTTTTTCGACCTATCTATTCCCTATTTTAACATACATGTACTACGAAATGCATGCCAAACACAAGAAATAGCCACACAAAATATACTAGAACTAAGACAAGACTGTTACATATCAGTTAGTCACATATTATGTGCGTTTTACGTATCATTCAGCTATGAAATGTTGCCTTTGAAACTAAGGACATACATTTTGAACACGGAAGTAAAATTTACATACAAACTCTGTTGTAAGGCGGGAAAATCCGGTCAGTTATATTATCCGGACCAAACATAATCTATACATGGTGCTGAATAATGCTCGTTCATAGGTAATGCGCAACTAAGAATTTAAAGATAAAAGATATCCTTATTACACTAGTAAACGAGTCTTATATACATAACATATCACATTATATTCCTAAATTGTGATCAAGAGACACTTTCCATCCCACTTTTGTTCAATAGTTGCATTACAACGTGGGTTGTTTAACCTTTTTTTTCAGTTAATATTAATTTATGTTTCTATTCATTTGACAGTCTTAAGTTTTGATAAATGTCGGTATTTTTTATATACTAACACTTCATTTATCGACAATATTTTACTGTGTGGTCGATGTCCCAATCTTGATCATGTAGATTTGTTTTGGGCACTCCGGTTTTACCCTACGGTAAAACCTCATGCGTTACTATACAGACCAACAAGAGTGATAAACATAAACATTTAGTTATTTGATTGTGTTATAATTTGCGTAAAAGAAACGAAGTTATACGATATTTTTATTTAACATATTTATATTGATTAAAGATTGATTAATACAAGTCACGATTGAATCTTCCTTTTAAAAAGGTTTCCTTTCAGGATACTTTTACATGATATATCACAATAACTGCCAGTTCTCAAATATTAAAGGTTATTTGATTTAATACAAGGACAGACAACAGGACCGAATAATTACTTTGTATCGAGTTGTTTGAATTTGGGGCGTCAAGTTGTAACTTTCCATACATTACATCATTATTGTTCATCGTATTGTCGTTTTATGCAACTTCATTAATGTAGACCAATTGCATTTTGCATGATATTTCTCTTCGCGTAAATTTGCGTTATATTACGATCGCAAGTTCAAGAACATGCGAACTACTGTTGCAGTAATACCAAACATTATACGTTCACGTCAAATGAACTGCAAGTTAATATGCATGTGAAGAATTACGAGAAAGCTCGTTAACTTCAGTTTTGTGAAATATAAACACTATCCAGTGTTTTAAGATTGAAGTTTATGTGTTTCTTTCTTCAAATACTGATTCAGTGATTTGATTCAGTGTATTATACTGTGGATGATATGTGAACTAGGCCAAATGTTACAGTTACGTCATTTACGTAATACTTTAATGTAAGTTGGAAAGTTACCAGATAATATAAGATATGACAAAGCGTTATCTTATCGGGTTGCATCATCGCCCTACTTCTAAGTATTTCTAGTCAGAAATATAGATGAAGCAATTAAGGTATATATGGATTGTATGATTAAATGGCCCTACAGCTTACACCAGAGATATAATTATGTAATTATCACGCTGGTAGATTTGTATTCGCTCCTGTACACTGTAGTCAATCGACAGGACACGGAAGATTTAGTTCACGTGGGGTGTTAGGTCGTTATTTATATCTGTGCATCATTGTCCATGTCTGGTAATTATATACTGTTAAATATAGATTACGATGATATCATTATATAATGGTGAACACACATATGAATGATTTTATTTAATATATATATATATATATATATATTAAATTTAGATTGGCTACTGATTGAAGGCTTTAATGCGTGATTTTCTCGTTAATAAACTAACATCATAACAACAATTCACGCGCTAATCACTCAGTTAAACAAAAGAAAAATAGATCAACATTCAGTCGATAAAAGTCATGACTCCTACCTCTCCCACACCTTTTCTGGTTAGAAGATCAAAGTGTTTTGGCCATTGGCCAGGCTGGCAAACACCTACACAGTTTACTAATTAGTATAAGTAAGAATTCAATGATAAAATTGATTTACGATATGTGTATCTTTTTTCACAT
This sequence comes from Mizuhopecten yessoensis, assembly GCF_002113885.1. NCBI lineage: Eukaryota > Metazoa > Mollusca > Bivalvia > Pectinida > Pectinidae > Mizuhopecten > Mizuhopecten yessoensis. The sequence goes on from NW_018404085.1 coordinate 326,378, forward strand.
ACTTTTGCTAGAATGAAGCAAACGACATAAAGGAAAATTAACTGACACATGACTTCCAGTGATGTATTAGTTATCTATGAGAGTTCTTCAATCCTAAAACACTCTCACATTTTTTAAGCTCACCTGGCCCGAAGGGCCAAGTGAGCTTATGCCGTGGTGCCGTGGTGCGGCGTCCGTCGTCCGGCGTCAATATTTTACTTTAAACAACTTCTTCTCAATAACCAAATGGCCTAGGGTGATGATATTTGGCCAGTATCATGCTGGGATAAAGGGCTACCAAGTTTGTTCAAATGTATGACCTTAAAACCCTCAAGATCACAGGGGTCAAATGTCTTAAAATCTTCAAGCAACTTCTCCTCAATAATCAAAAGCCCCAGGGTACTGATATTGGGCCTGTAGCATGCTGGGATGAAGGGCTACCAAGTTTGTTCAAATGTATGACCTTAATACCCTCAAGATCACAGGGGTCAAATGTCTTAAAATCTTCAAACAACTTCTCCTCAATAATCAAAAGCCCCAGGGTACTGATATTGGGCCTGTAGCATGCTGGGATGAAGGGCTTCCAAGTTTGTTTAAATGAATGACCTTGACAACCTTTCAAGGTCACAGGGGTCAAATGACTAAAATCTTCAAACAACTTCTCCTCAATAACCAAAAGGCCCAGGGTACTGATATTGGGCCTGTATCATGCTGGGATGAAGGGCTACCAAGCTTGTTAAAATGAATGACCTTGACCCACTTTTAAGGTCACAGGGGTAAAATATGTTAAAATCTTCAAACTACTTCTCAATAACCAAAAGGCCGAGGGTACTGATATTGAGCCTGTAGCATGCTAGGATGAAGGGCTACCAAGTTTGTTCAATTGAATGACCTTGACCTATTTTTAAGGTCACAAGGTTCAAATATGTTAAAAACCTGTAATACGACTTCTTTTTAAAAACCAAAATGACTAGGATGATAATGATATTTAGCCAGTAGCATGCTGGAATAAAGGGCTACCAAGTTTGTTCAAATTAATGACCTTGACTTATATTCAAGGTCACAAGGGTTGGATTTAGCATGTTGGGATGAAGGGCTACAAAGTATGTTCAAATGAATGACCTTCATCTTTTTTCAAGGTCACAGGGGTCAAATATGTTAAAAACCTTTAAACGACTTCTTAATAAGCAAAAGGCCAAGGGTGATGATATTTGGCCATTAACATGCTGGGATGAAGGACTAGCAAGTGATTGACCTTCGCCCATATTCAAAGTCACAGTGGTCAATATACGTTTAAATCTTTAAATGATTTGTTCTGTATAACCAAAAGATCCAGGGAAATTATATTTTGCCAGAAGCATGCTGGGTTGGAAGACTATAAACTCTGTTCAACCTAATGTCATTGTTCGACATTCAAGGTCACATGCGTCATATGTTTAAATCTTTTAATAGGTTCTTATGAATCAAACACTGATATTCTGCTTGTAGCTGTATTTTAGTCCACTTTTAAGATTACAAGTGTGAGATTAATACCAGGTGAGCGATGCAGGCCCATTGGGCCTCTTGTTAAAGGTTGTTCTTTTTCCCTTAAACACCAGAATGTTTCTAAATTATTATCACATATATCAAAATAGCACCGGCCCATATACTATGTAGAACAACCTATGCGCCAAACAGCGACATATATATCTATAAATTAAAGTGTTTACCCAAAACACCTGGATAAAGTCTATGGTTGTAATATACAGCAAAATCACACCGTCCATATACATATGTAGTAGTATCGATATATATGTAGACGTTCCTCAACGGGTGATGGTTGGTTATCATGTGTATCTAACTCGAGTTAGTGACTCTGTAAATTGTATATTAATTACTTCTTATTTTTATGACTTTTTAGCGACACTGCACACAAAGTCATTTTTGCAAAAAAGATTTAATTATACGTCAGTCATTTTTATGCTCGCCGTGAGGATTTCCATGACTCATAAATCAATCATAATCTATTATATGTGTGTATATGGCTTTGCTCGTTATGTCACCAAACATTGTTTATAGAAAGGCACCCATTGGAATCCTTAATGTAAATAGAATAGAGTATCCATATCTTAGCTGATATGTTAACATAAGCCAAATATGGACTGTGATTACGTGATAGTTAGAAGTCTTTACATGTGGAAGGAAACTTTGGCAGCCGTGGTTGCTTGATATAATTTCTTCCGAAACAAAAGCAAGTTGATGCACCTGATTGTGAACATTAATGAAATACTTCAAAACAACTGCACTTAATTTGAACAATCCCTGCAGTGGATATGATTTTTACCATTGAACACTGTAGTAAATGATAAGATTTCTGTTCTTTACACTGCAGTAAATTCAAAACATATGTTTTCATATCTGTATGAAAAATAACAAAAGTACCTATTTTAGCAGACTAAACGTTTAGTATATTATGAATTTTAAAGGATAAGTGCTTCAGGGAATGACATACGAAAACAACATCAATTATCGTAGTCATAATTTAGCGCAAATATTCAAGCGCAATATTGCGTTAAAACAGGAATACCGCTACAATGTGTACGTGTACTGTAGATGAGTTTTACCCATACGCAATGACTACAAATAAAAACAAATATCAAACCAAAGTGTTCGTTTGCTTTATTAACATGATAGTTTAAAAGTAATATATCATATAAACATATTAGATGTTTCAAATCTTCTAGTAGAGTGATTGTTATTGTACATTAGTAATCGTAAATAATGATCTAGTTTGATAAAAATGTCATCTTTTGAGTCTTCATCACAAAATAATCTGAATATAACCTTAACGTTAGACACATCGATATGTTGTGCCATTACATCTTGTTGCATACCACAAATAATAACATGTTTTACAAAAATATCTTGTCATAATTATTTACATCAGGTAGAAGTCCTTAAGGTCTTCAATGACAGTCTTTTTGTTACTATTGTTTTTGGTGAGTTTCATGCAGTCTCGCATGTATCGTGTATCATCCGGCTTGTAACGTCGTTCTTTCACATGTAGCTGACACCTTCGTTTATTAGATGGTTTGGTGTCCAGTTTGGACGCAACATATGTAGAGGCGAACATCATCTCATATACTCCATATAGATATTTGGGTCTCGATTCTCGAAATGTCCTGTAGGACGCATCTGAGGGGATCAAAACACAACTAGGCAACCATCGTTTCTTAAAGCGATTGCTTCAGATCCTACAATAGAGATTGAATAGACATAAGTCAAAGTTACGATGGCGCTACATAGCGCCACAATGGAATTACGATATGTTTGAGTTTTAAAACACTAGATATAATAAGTGTACAGGCACAAAACAGTGCATCAATGCATATAGAGAAAATGTGAAATGATGAAAATGTAATTTTTTTGAGAAAAATCTTTTTACCAATGTATTGTGTAGATTTGTATTTGAGTTTTTATGTCATATAGTGATCAGACATAATCTAAACTAAGTGCAATACCTATATGCGCTACACAAATGTTGGATTACCTGTAACTACTAGTGTCTGTTACAATCGTTAAAGGACTTACCTAACAGTGGTACAGGTGGTCCAGTTCTTCATGAATGCAAGAACACACATAACCTTCAAACCAAGCCGGAGGAAATCAGCCCTAGCTTTAGACCTTTTAAGAATACGCCTTTTCTTACTTTGTTCGTGAAACATTTTGTCCCCAGCCTCCCTAAATACCAGCCCGACTTGCTTAGCATGATTTGTTTTATCCGAATCGAGAAGCTCCATGTATACTTCCTCTGATCGGGCTAGATTGACCAAACAATCACAACTAGTCGCATATCATTTCAAACTACACATTGTATGTACATGTGATCTATGAATATGTTTGTTTCCCTGACCTGGTCGATGACCCAATCATTTCTGGTGGTGGTGATAGATTACAGGCTTATCTTAAATTAGGCAAGGCACTAAGACCAATAATATACATATTAGTCCTATGACACCAGGTGTAAAAATGACCAGCTAACTTTGGCATATCTAATAGCTACACTAAATATTCAATATGACAGAACAAAATGAAGCAAAACAATAATAACGATCGTATTGGAATCAATATTAATTTTAAGATCGCACATCTAAATTAACAATAATGTAATAATGAACTATGTAAATTTTACTAAGCATGGTTAAGTCAACAATGCATGACATTGATCATATACATTGACTCAGATCACTGGAGTGTGCAGTGCTAGGGTCTGTACCGTAATATATATCATACTCCCATCACATGTCATTATCACAATAATGCACATTTGACTGTCGAAAATCAAATCATTTGTATTTGAAAACATCAATCCATTCATTTGTATTTGAAAACATTAATACCTAATTTTGTACAAATGGAGCAATTTACGCTTATTCCTTCATATTATTTTTATTAAAATTTAGTTTCGTTTTATTGTATGTATAGTTGTTCGATATAACAGGAGTTCTTGTCGCTGTAACACAATTTGGAATACATCCAATATTTACCTAGTAACCTGATAGTGAAGCTATATGTGTTTACCTCACACGACATTACCTGAGTGAACTCCCCTTGCGTTAGTCATGTTCAATGAAACACTATCCCTACATAGTGATGTCAGCCGGATGAGTAGGGGCTGTTCAGGGAGTCTTATCTCAGTTAAATAAAATTGTTTGATTAAATGTGCCTAGAAATCGTGTTTCGTACTGAGTAATTTAATAAATAATATTGAACTATAACGTCTTTTTTTATACCTTCCCATACTACATTAATTTATCAACAGTTTCCATATTGTTGATATTATACTCGTGAAGGTAATATATGTAATTAATGTTTGGAAATCTTCTCCAGGATAAATTGATGCTGATAACTACAGTGACTCGGATCCAACAAGCTAAAGACACAAACGTTCTGTAGATATTTATTATTTCATCGCATGATTATGTCACTTATAACAAACTGACACCTATATTTAACCACTTTGTTTCGGAGTGATTTGTGTCACTCAGCTGTGAATGACAAAGTATATATGGGTTGTTTGGATATGTGGATCTAGAACTTGATGATAAATGTAGCTGACCAAGCAACTTCAAATGGGATATGTCTGACTTTAATGCGATTCGAGTTTAATTATTTTATGATTCTTCTTATGACTTTAATTGGATTAAATCATTCAGTGATGAAATATTTTGGTTTCATAATATCAAAATATTAAAATTAACAATTTTATCACAAGATAGAAATTATTATTAAGTCAGAATATATATATATGGATATATATATTGCCCTGTAATAGTTTATGTCTTTGTGGTGTGATGTAAATGTATACAGTGTGTGACGTTTAGTTATAAGTAATGTTTGGTTAAAAAAGCCCTTCTCAGATACTAAACTCCAGAACTCATCCCAAGCAAGGAAAAAAAATCAAAGATGTGACTCCTGTGAGAGGATATGTTTACATGGTATATGTATACTCATATGATATTTTACATGATGTATTTGTGAAGACTTTTCTTTTTTTATCACAAGATGATGTGATTATTTTATAGTGAACTGAAAATTCAGGCTAATCCTCACATGTTAGGACAGATGGCATAGGAACCTCTGTTGCCGATGTGTAACATATTCTCAAATAAATTTAATATAAAGATACTATTTAGTAGCCGTACGAAACACGTCACACATACGCATTAAAAACCACAACGCATTATGTTACTTGAATCTCTCGTAGTTTTAATGACACGATTTTTTGTGTAGTCTCAGGACGAAAAATGCAATGTCTACGCTATGATTGATTCGAACATTGTACATATATCTTCTAGGTAATATAACAGAATAGTACATACCTCTTCTAGGTAATATAACAGAATAGTACATATATCTTCTAGGTAATATAACAGAAAAGTACATATATCTTCTAGGTAATATAACAGAAATCAACATTAATTTTAGGTTTCTTTATTTTCATTTGGTATTTAAACACATCAAGATATCCAGCACAATACATCTATAGTCAGTCATTATCTAAACAAAGACATATAAATACAGTTTAAATATCCAGTACTTGTTTAGCCTTAGTGGAACGACATGGCACATAACTTTATACCCCGTAGAGTTAATGTTCGGTTTGTATAGTAGACTGTCAGTGCTTTGTAGACGTACAATACACGTTGGTCATTGACTTTATACCACCATACATTGTATAACACGCGGAGGAAGTTTTTCTATACTATTTGTGGTCTGCTATCTTAATGACGAACCAAGGATTTCCACAATCATTAGCTGGATACTTTCCTACATAGTTGAACCACTTTTCCACACAAGAATTTAGATCGCTCTGCGATAGTATAGGTGATTTTCTTATGCTTATGTCATATTTGGATTTTTAAGAATACCACAGATGTTACCGCGCTGCTGTTACAGACTTCTTGATCGATATTTCCTAATAATCATGTGGAGGATACAAGCATTTGTGATGCTAAGGGCTGCATGGGTCATTTCCGGCAGTTTAGCAGACCTTTTGGCAATCTGAAAGAAACAATGGAGTACATCGTTAGAATTTTTAAAATGTGATTTACGAATGAGAATGTTTTGAATTTAAATTTAAAATATCATTGCAGCTCAGTTCTGCCATGAACACAATAATCATGAAACGTTTTGATACCTTAAATTTCAAGTTACCTGAAACACATAAAAAACTAATTGTATCCTTGCCTGATTAACCCCCGGTGTATTTCCTCAGCTTCTCAAGGACATGTATAACATTGAGTCCTAGCTTCAATATTGCAGGTACATCAGATCGATTTTGAAAACCCTGACGAAGATTTTGTCTCTTTAGTATGTCAGTGAACAGTTCATCTCCTGCGTGCTGGAGAAATCTTCCTATTTGTCTAGTTTGAATAGTGTCGCAGTTCGTCATGACGCCTTTTGCCATCGCATGTATTACACGAGGAACGTTCAGCGTTCTGTTGTTAGTCCTATAGTATGTATGATCATGTGCACGATGCGAAGTATATATATGAACTGATTGGAATTTTCACACCACAAAAACCCCTTTGACCGAAGTAAAATATGACATAGACGGTATATTTTTAACTGAAGTTTTTTTTATAGCTATGTATTACTAGTATGTGTATTATTATACTGTTTTTAAAATACGGTCATGTTATGTTATGACAGTATCATAACAACTTACAGTGATCACGTAAACGTTATTGATATTTTAAAGGATCACTAGTGAAAGAAAAAATAACAAATTCTACTTTCATTTTGAACAGTGTTTAGATAACAGTAGCGCGCGTACCGCGTCTATTTAAATACTCCTTAGCTTGAGTCAGGTTCACTTAAGCATTTTAGCAGGCGAGAGTACCCAAATTGGAATAACTCATCAAATTGGTTTCATGGAAAATTCATATAAATATTGACTCTTTCTGATGCAATTAAGTCCTGATTTCGTTTAAGTATCCATTAAAAAAATGTCTTAATTGAGCAGATATTAGGTAGAAAATTTGCGTTGATGCATTGAATCAATACCCGGGAATTATTACACTATGCTGAACAGAAATAGAAACCATTTAATTGTATTGCAAATAAAGACGTTACATTATTAATCCGAATAGTGGTCTGTCTTCGGTCCCGTTCCTTATTTTGATACTTTCACATTGTATATGTGATTTTTTATACTTGCAAGGAAGATGACCATCAAGTTAATCGATTGATCATTATACAGTCGGACCTCGTTATCTCGAACTCGTATAACTCGAAGACCCCGTTTAACTCAAAATATTTCATCGGTCCCGGCCAAAACTCTTCTTACTCTTAGTAATAAAAACTCTGATAATACGAACTCTGAAAACTCGAAAAACTCGGATATCCCGAAGTGAAACATCGGTCCCAACAACGTAAATCCTACATAAAAATATCTCCTACCTCGAAGTTTCTTAAGATTCACCAGTCTATCATATATTCTTTAATTATTTGATACATATTAGACGCAGTGCACGAGGTCGGAGACAGCATGTGTGTTTATTGTAACATTAATTAATTAATTAATATGATTATGAATAATTTTTTATTTTTCATTTTATATAGTTATCTTTTTGACATTTATTGACTGTTTAAATACGTTGATTGTCAGAGAAATCAATGACATATATAGCCTCATATTGGACCAAACACTTTACCAAGTTTTATGCCAAACATAGGAACTCGCTTAACTCGAATACCTCGAAGTTTCCCAACGATCCCGTCGACTTCGAGATAACGAGGTTCGACTGTATTTCGTTATTAGCTTACGGCGGGATATTAGAGAAAACAAATATCTAGGGAGATCTGTGTGAATGTCAGAGTATCCATATTGAAAGAAATACTCCACCAAATTTCACAATTCTTGTAGCATTTTATTGAACAATAGAATGATATCAGAATCTAAAAATGATGATACTTGAAAAGAGGTCCTCCAATTGTGATTGATTGAAGTGCGGACATGACACTGACAATAATAAAAGAAAGTGGAAACGATGGTTTGTTTAGTTTTTGCTTGTAGGCACAAACAAACATGTTTTCATATACAATATTATCAGCGTCTATATTTGTCCGGGACAACTACTAGGAAAATTGATTATTATTCAATCTACAACTGTAAATTTAGAAAGAAAAAAGAAAATGCATCCAAGTAGATCTCACGACTTAAGTACGGAATACAGGCATTGACGAGTTTTTTTCCTGGTAGAATAATGTAATTTTTCCCTTATTCATAAAAATTTAAATGTCAAGGCTGCTTTAAGGGAAACTAGAACTTTTTGTATTTATTGCCTGTGGTGATTTAGAAAAGTATAAACATAACTATTATGTATGAACGGGTAGCGTAGTGGATACGCTTTCTGTTTTAAAACAGAACGCTGATGGACATTTTCTTCCTCAATAAACTGTTGCCAATTTAGTTATTCTGTTTGCTAATCCGTAAAACAACTAGTTTTCGTGGCATTAAAAACTTTTGCAGAGAACAAATAAGTACTGTGTAAAATTTATTATTTTAAAAATCTCCATAAAAGACACACATGCTAATCGATTGAAATCTAATCAAATCTAGGATTTCCCTAAGCGTAAAATACTCTTTTACCATTTCTTATTTCATTAGTTGATATCATCAATCCTTTTTTTCTGCTGATGTATCAACCACTGTCAGTACTATGTACCAGTATAATGTCGGGTGGTGCATAACCTACTCGTAGTACTCTGTAGAAGTGAAAGGTCCCATGATTCATCATTGTGTTGTTGACTTTGTGTACAAGTATAATCATTTATGACGCAACATGTCCAGCAGGATTTCTGTCGAAAGCATATATTAAACTGTGCATCACATATTGCAGGCTTTCTGAATTAGTTAAATATCTAATGATTCATCATCAGTTTAAGTTCTTTGTAAATGATCAATTGTGCATTACCTAAAGTAGATATTCTGTACAAGTTTAATGATATAGATGCATGATTTATTGCGGTTCCTTGTGCAAATTCAATCTTGAAATATGTCCAATCTGTTGTTGGTGTTATGTTCAAGCGCAAAACAAAACTAATTCGTTGGAGATCATCACTGTAGTAAAATGCCGCTATAAAATATAGAAATAAGACAACATAAATTTGCGTTTTCTTTTTTTTATTCGGTAATTATTAACATAAAAATATTTAACAGAAGGATTCACTGGTCTGGACATTGACAGATCGAAACAATTTTGATATTCAATTCGTGTTTGTCAGAAAAAGGTGGCACAGGACTTCTGTCTCTAGTCTTCTTAATGTCGTTATTCAGTTTGTCACGTGTCTGTAATTGTGAGCGTTACAATGCAAGATAGCCACTGACTTTCACCATCATACATTGTGTAACGCGCGGAAGCATTTCTATTATATTCGTAGTCTTCTTGACTCCCACAATCATTAACTGATTACTTTCCTATGTAGTTGGAAAAAATTTCCACACAACGATTTCTGCTCTCTGTTAAAGTACACTGACGCGTATGTCACATTTGCATTTCTAACATTATTGTTGTAGTAACCAGGGACGATTGTTAGAACGGACGGATGGGTAGATGATCCTCCAACCTCTTTGTCGACGTTCCTAAGGATTCATTTCGATGATACCAGCCTTTGGGATAATAGATGTTGCATAGGTCATATCCGGCAGTTCGGCAGGCCTTATGGTGATCTGAAATAATTATATGAAAGGTATGCATTAAAATGTTTTTTGGAGTAAATTTTTAAAGTTTATTTTCTAGCTCTTTTCTTCCGTGAACATAATAATCATGACTTATACAAAAAAAGCATAATCTTAAATAAACCCCCAAAAATAAAGCAAATTGTACACCTACCTTATTAACCTCCCGAGTATTCCCTCAGCTGTACCAAGATGAGTACAACATTCAGTCCTAGCTTTACAAGTGCGGGTTTATCAGATTGAGTTTGGAAACCCGGACGAAGTTTACGTCTCTTTAGTGTGTCAGTAAACATTTCATCTCCCGCCTGCCGAAGGAATCTTCCTAGCTTTCTGGTTGTAATAGGCTCGCAATATGTCAAGTATCCTTTAGCCATTTGCATGCATTACATGAGCAGTGATATGTGTTCTGTTGTAAACTCTTTAGTGTGAATGACATACAAAGCGACAGTGAAGTGTATATATACAAACTGATTGGAATTTTCACAACTATTGCATGTGACTGAAGTATAAATATATCATCGATAATATTTTCAAGTCAGCGTTTGTTCATCGTACGGTATCAGTCGTATTTGTTTTATGGCACCATTTAAAAATAGATTCAGGATATTTACTATTTAGTTACTGGAATATCAATATTTGTTCTATCGTTTGCTTTCGTTTTGTATATATTTTGGATATCAGTAGCGTGTGCATCTATTAATAGTAATATGGCCTCTTAGTTGAACCATGTTCACATGGAAGTTTTACCATGTGAGGATACCAATAACGGATATATTGGTCAGTTTCTTGAAAAAAGTGACAGCAATTAATATTTCACTTCATTTCATTAAAGCTCTGACACTTTCTGGTGAAATTCTTTTATTCTTTAAAATATACACTAAAGCAATCATTTTCAAAAATGTAAGATGCTTGAGTTGTTGTTTCACCTTATTACTTGTCGGGAAGAAAAATATTTCATTTTTGCTAATGCAGATAGCATGCAACAAAACCACAAAACGGGTAGACAGACAAAAAATACTGATTACTTAACACTATGTTGATGTGGCATCATATATATGAATGGTGCTCCGTTTTGGGTTCCGTTCCATTTGTGTACCGTCTCTTTTGAGGAAGCCGGGACTTTGGTGAAAAGGCGTGTTATATAGGTATATACGTATCGCAGGTTTAAATGTAGACTTCGATCTGGTGATGTTGATTGATAAATCAGTTTATTTGGTTACGTCAGAAATATAAAATAAAAGATCGAGGTATATCTGCGTGTGTGTAAAAGTAAACAAATCAGTTTTCGAGATTGTGAACAAAAGCTTCAACAATTTATTTTTCAATTATTGCATCGTTTTATTACACACAGTAAACAATATAAACACCAACAAATCTACAACAAACAGCATCTGAAAAAATGTCCTAGATCTCTAACTTATAAAACTGACCACACCACACTTTCAATAATAAGACACAATGAAAAACGGTAGAGTGCAATTATGTTCGTTATCAGTTATAAACAGGCTAGTTCTTTCCATATTGAGATTTATCAATAACATCCTCATTTTGTCTTGTACAACTATGAGGAAAACTAATGAGATATTCAACAAACAATTCCACAATGAGTGGGAACCACACCAATTTCCTAGGGTAAACAGGACAAGTTATATTATAAAAATTAAGATATTTTATCAATGTTCATAGAAAGACATTTCGATGTGATATTTCAGAAAGGTAAAAAAATACGAAAAAAATGAAGATGCTCTTCGTTAGACATTAGACAATGGGCTGGCTGGGACATTCTCACATAATTAACTGACTGTATTGCCATTTTTTAACAATATGTTCGTAAATCGGTATACCAAATATGTTCGCAAAACGGTATATCAAATAGTTTTCATGACATAATTAGTCATGAAAATCTTACTACAAAAAACCATATATCAACATGTATAAACACCTGTCAAATCAAATCCGGAAGTGGAAAATACTGTATAACAATTAGGGATTTTATTCACTGATCTCACCATAGCTTAATCCTTTGCTGTTGCATCATCTACCGTAGATACTTCTAGCATGTACCAGTACAATGTATGACTGTTGTACGGTCTGTATATATGTTAAATGTTTGATGGCTCATCATCCAAAGCAAGTACAAGGAAAATGTCGGAGGATTCATCTTTTCTTATGAATTCTAGGTACAAGTGTAATATTTTATGATGCTGTTAGATGTCTGTACAAGTTAAAGGATGAATGATGCATCATCTACCGTTAGTACTCTGTAGAAGAATAATGCTGCATGATTCATCATTTGTTAATGGCTATGTATACAAGTATAGTATTTTATGATGCATCATCGACGGCAGGATTTCTGTACAAGTTAAATAGCTGATGATGTATCATAAATGATATTGAGATTCTGTGTACAAGTTAAATGATGAATGGTGCAGCAATTGTTGTAGGAATTCTGTGCAGGGCATTAAGGCCTGATGACGCGTTAGGTGTTCAGCAAAATCACAAAGCAGAAGTCATCCGTTGGAGATAATCACTGTAGTGAAATGTCAACGTTATGATTCGACCATGGTACACATATGAACTATGTTAAATAAAATATCAACAACAATACTCGATTTCTATATTTTATTCCGTTATCAAGCACATAATGATACCTAGCACAATAATTCAATAGTGATTGTCTAGACATGGATATCGATACAGTGTTAATATTCATTCCGTACTTGAAAGAAGTCTTCGTAATGTTATTACTCAGATTGTCGTGTGTCAGTCCGGGATTTGTATGTGTAACAATACACATTACTCATTAGCCGTTTACTGTTCACAATCACATATTGTGTTACTAGCGGCATTGTATCTATCGTAGTCTACCATCTGTGATCACTATTTAAGAACAAGAAACTTCCACAAATATCAATTGATAATTTTTCACAGACTAATGTTCCACAGAAGAAGGTCAGGTCTCTCCGGTAAAGAATAGACGATTTTCTGTTGCTTATGCGGCCTGTTGATTCTATGCGGATATCATAGTAGTCATCACAGGTACGGAACGTTCAATGCATACCGCATCCTCCGGTCACTTCATCGTCTTTCCTTAGGTCTTTTGTCGATGATACCAGGCTTTTCGGATGCAAGGTGATCCATATGTCGTTATCCGGCAGCGTTCGGCAGGCCTAATGGTCACCTGAAAAAGGAAAGTGGGGTGGATTGTTAATATTTGAATTTTGCCTCAGGAAAAAAAATCAAAAAAATCTGTTAGTATGTTTCTGTAATGAACACAATAATCCTGATTTTTTAAAACAATTAATAATGCCACTGCATATTAGACCTACCTTATTAACCCCCTGTGTACTCCCACAGCTGTGACAGGATGTGTGTAACTCGCATTCCAAACTTGAGAAGTCTTGGTGGACTGGATTGATTTTGAGCACCATCGTGAATATTTCGTTTCTTTAGCGTATCGAAGTACATTTCATCCCCCACTTGTCGGAGGAATCGTCCCATCTGCTTGGTTAGAATAGGATCGCAGTTCGTCATGTAGCCTTTAGCCATTACAGATATGTCAGTGGCAGTTGTATACGAAGTGTCCTGTTGACGATTAGTGAGTGTATAAACCCTGATCGACTGCGCAGTGTATATATACAGACGGATTGGGATTTTCACAACAAAGTCATGTGACCTAGATAGTATTTTTAACTCAATGCTTATTCATAGTAAAGTATTACTCGTATGTGTTTCGTTATCACTATTTAAAAATACGGTCAGGCTATGTTATGACGGCTCAATGAGGCAGACGGCTTATACTGTTTACATTAGCGACCAAGCAATACGAGAATTCAGTGAACAAGCTTGTAACATGGGTAAACATTTTGGGCATTTCATATAATAAGATTACTGAGAATTTAATTATGGAATATAGGCATTAGAACTGATTGATCGATTACTCATTACATTATTTTAGGTTAGGGTATATCACTAAACAAACACGATACTGAGTGATAGTATCCAAATCAAATTATGTTGGTTATCGGAATATATGAGTTATTCTGAATTAAAGAAACTATCCATATTTTGTTTTTCATTGTATCTTAAAGCAAGGGATGTGAGGCCATTAGGCATATAAATAAAGGTGAAATCGAAATCACATGTTTGAATGCATTCTTATGCTAACACTGTTATCACTGCAGACAGATTACGCAATAACACCACACCAACGTGTTGAACGCGAGCTGGCAACATGCCAGATAGCTGGGATCTGGGTACCCTAACGTATATTAAACTTTGAGTACATAACCTTTTATAAACTAAATTTAAACATTTTAACAATATGAGGACACACATGAGACATTTTAACAATACGAGGACACACATGAGACATTTTAGACGGCATGCCATTAGTAACTTGTCTATATTTGTATGCTTATGTAATGTATATCTATTTTTAGATTTATTTCCTAATCAGAGAACAGAAGAGCTAAATTAATTAAATGATTCCAAATTTAGTACAGTTGTATATAATATTAGATACTGATTTATTTATGTTATATATGATTAAATATTCATTATTTATATAATCGTTACGTTTAATTTTGTCACTTAATTTATAAATGTCGCTAAATTCTAACACATTCTGTACACTTCCATTACAATGATCACATATTACAAATATAGTATAATAGCATACCTCATTGTTGGAATTAAAAATAAAGGCAGTTTATTTGCGCGTTTATTTTTTTTATTTTTTTACATACGGAATAAAACCTCTCTATAACTGCTATACTTTATGTCGATCTTGAAATTACACATGCGCTCGTATTCACGAAACCGTTCTCATGATCGAGCAAAACTTCTGTGCTCAAACCACCCTTTTTGAAACTCGCTTAAATCATACGACGCAATCAGAATGTGAATTTTAACATCTAAAACGGTTTTCAATGCGAAGACTCTGTACTAGTACTAGTAGGATTCATATATACAATTGATAGTCGTCAAACACTTTTGATTATAATGGGGAATATGTATTTAGAAAATTGAAAGAAGATCATTGTTGTCCCTTCTATTTCACCTATTCGTGTTCGGATCTTAATTTTCATTAAATCAAACAACAGTCCCACGATTATAAATCCCACTAAGTTTGAATTATTTCCTTTAAACCATACACATAGTTTCCGAATGAGTGAATGATAATGACGATATTTACAAACGAACTGAAATTGATCAGCACTGGTTTTGGACGACAACAACCGTGGTTATAACGCAAAGCATTAAAACTTGCGATGACATGATTCATATAAATATGCACATAATATATAATATCTGATTTGGATGTTTAAGTTAAATCAAAGGGCTGTGGTCACTCAGGGGTGCTGCGTACGAAGGATTCAAATAATGGAATAAAGGAGGTGGCATATCAGTACAGAATGGCAGTAAATAATAAAGAACATGTTGTTGAGTAAGGGTCATAATAGCCCAGACAACCCTGCAAACCAAAATTGTCCCGTAAGATTATGGGAAAGTTAAGTTTACGATTAAATGAAAAAATAATTTTGGTTTGCAGGGTTGTCTGGTTAAGGTCACTGTTACTATTTTTAAAGAGCATTGTCTGCGCTGTAGCAGCTTCATTACTTGAAGGATTTCCATCGATTTGAAACACTAATTAAGGACCATAATATCAGACAAGTTTCAATTGTTTTAGCAATACTCTGCTTGTTATATATATTTTTATTGAAAATTATGATTAAGGGATGGGCTATTATGACCCTTACTCGACAACATGTTCTTTATTATTTAATGCCATTCTGTAATAATAATATCATAATTATTTATTTGTATTATCAAATTTTGATATTATTATTACAGTTTGTTATTATCATGATTAATTATACAACAAATGAAAACGAGATGGTATTATTTCCCGTGTGTGTATTCACGGACGTATGCAAGTCCCTTGTGTATCTCTCCTTCTCTCGATATTGTGACGAAGGTTAAAGACCTAACTAATTATTCAGTTTCTGGTTAATGTGAATAATATGTAAATACGGTTTTACTTTTTGATGTTCAATATGCTATATTCACGAAGCACTTGTATCTAATCGGGCCATTATCTAGAGACTGTATTGGGAACATATCTACAAGCTAGATAGGCACAGCTGCTGTCGCATTGGAAAGCTATCTATAAACTCGTTAGGCACAGCTGCTGACGGCTACCTTAGTATAAGTCAACATTCTCTTTCACTTGGAGACTTTCCATTGAGACAAAGAAAACACGAAGCCTACTTTATCAAGGACAGTTATCAAACAGTCGTTCAACAAGTCGCGAGCAAGAAACTACGCAATGATGGACAAGGGGAGAAAACTCGTACACACAGACTTTAGAGTATTGGAATACGAGGCGTAGTAATTTGAACCAAATATAGTTCGGAACTTTCACTGATTAAAAACGCCACTGTTAAAGATCTTTACATATTTCTTTGATTTTTTTTGTCTTATACAGATATATTGTACCAAATTATTGCATTGATCATATCATGAAATAATGAACACATTATCTAAAAACCTTTCGCGGAAGGATGTAGAGTGTTTTTTTCTTTTTTTATTGTAAAGAAATTATTCGGTCCAAAAAGCGTAGTAATCTGAGATTGATATAGTTCATGATGCTCACTGAAAAAACTCGCCTTTTCATTTTTTTTTTACATTTTTTCTTTGATTTTTGATCATTTTCATACGTATACCATGAAATAATCAACACAGCATTTAAAGATCTTCCGCGGAAGTCTGTTCATTGGTTTTGATTTGCCCAGGCTTGTCGCGGACCGCTATGAATGCTGTACACAGCATCCAAAAATGAGAAGCAAATGTCATAGAAATATTGACATGAAAGCGGAATAAGGCGTGATACATGTAATAATTCAATAATCTATAATGACTGTATTTACTTATTTACATAAAAAAAAACCGAAGGAAAATTTCAGATAAGAACTAAATTTGAAATCTTTCATTCCCGAGGCCTTGTACGTCACTTGTACAATAGTGTTGTAACAGGAATGGGTTATAGCCTTTACGTTATTTTGTATTTAGACACGCTTTCCTCTTGCAGCGCAAGATTACACCACTTCGACCATGCACCCAGCAGACAACCCAACCGCTATAAACGTTGCTTTAGCGGCTACACTCAAACCAACAACACCGACTGATTGCAGGATTGCAAAAAGACTTCCGGCGGAAACATTCCCGAATGACATTAGCCAGGCCGCTATTGTTCCACTGGTAATTCCACCGGAACCGAACCCAAGTGCAGCCAACATTGGACCAATTGTACCCAAACTTCCGATGGCGATGGTCCCTCCTACTATTGCTCCTATCAGACATGGCATGGACACTGAAAATAAAACATGACAAGTTAATAGCTTGCAATGGGTTGATAGTGTTATTTTACATTTTTTATGATACAAATCATAAAAGTAATAATTAGATAATTGTCTTTCTAAGTATGATAAAAAAAAATACCTGAAAAACATTTGCATATTGGAAATTTATATACAAATTTATTCTATCTATGCTAGTTGTCGAACATAAAACTGATAATATATATCGTTTTGATCTAACCAGAGTATTTATTGTATATGCGCCATATATTTAATTTTGTACTGTTTCCTCATGGAACATTTCTGCATACTTTCCTCTCAAAACAATTTGATACAAAAATATATATATATATATAAACAAATGCTATCAACTTAAAGTATTGTCCTTAACGATGGGATTTTGTCTATGTGATACACAAAGTTGTAACACAAACATGTGTTACGTTTATCTTGATAATTAATAACTTTAAACAAAGTATGCAATAAGGCCTGTATTAATTACCTCTGATGTCTTTCGTCTTCATGTTAACAAATTGGGATTTACTTTGTATGCCTCCAGTTTTGACGTAAATTTCAATTTGATAATCTGTGTTGATATCAATTTCTTCGTCAACAAGCATGGTATCTTTCCTGCTTGAAAACCGAGCCACTTCACTCTTATCATTTGGTTTTCTAACAATGATATGTTTCCAAATATCTTTTAATGGCTTGATAGTCATCAGCTCTATTGATGTTGATTTAGTGGAACTTCTTTTCTCGTCAATAAAGGGCGGCTCTGGGCGTTCTTCAACTATGAGATATAAAATATATAAAAATGTGACATACAACATATTGGATTTATTTTACCTTTGAATATCAGTGCAATATTCATATAGAATTTTGTTTTAAATATTTTTAAAGTTTTGCTATATACCAAATATAGCGATTATATCATTTTCATATAACAAATGAGCTTATGATGTAGAGGAATATGTATATCATTGGTGACACGATATGATATAGAATACTCCGAATACGGAGTATATTACTCGATAAACCAACAACCACACCTGCTATATAATAGTGACAGTGGGGACTAGCATATATATCTACTCTTTCACGAAGCTGATCACACATTGTTATTTGACATATTTTTTTTATCGCATGTCCCGTTAAAGTACCTGTACTGGGTTTTTCAAATTAGTAATCCTACATAACGTTTGTTTTGTCAACAAAGTTCCTGTCTTAAAGTATTTTGGATATGTGTACCTGTATTGTGTGACAAGTTGATTTGGATGTGCTTTACGTGTATATATACTAGGAACCGAACAGTAGTTGTGTATAACCACTAGTACCGAGTAAAGTAGGACAGTTATTCGTTACTCGCCATAACGAATGACTATCTTAATTTACTCCTCCGCCCATCACAGAAAGTACAAATAGAATAAGGAATATTAAAAATTCGTCATAAAATATAATAATATACAACATTTATATAGCGCCCTATATGATTTGTAAAATTTCTCTAAAGCGCTTTACAACATATGGATAAAAGTAATGGTTATAAATGTGAAAACAAAAAACAAAGGCTTACAGTCACTTTTATACATTTAAGCAAGCAATGTGCACATAATTGAACAAATAAAAGGGTGGTATTTACATAACGTCTTTGCAAAGATTCTAAAATGCAGACCTGAAGAGGTAAGTTTTGATGTCCCTCTTGAACTTGGCCGAGGTATTGGACATCATAAATATTTCAAACTGTTTCAGTCATTTGATGAAAGAACCCTAATTATATATTTTATATTCCGAATCATCAAACGGTAGACTGGGGAAAAGACGAAAATATTACCAGCCATGTATAAGGTGAGAATAATAATGTTTTAACAACTAACAGCGTATCCTAATGCAGTTGTTGACAAGGGGATCATCTGAGTTTGGCGATTTAGTTGGAATTAATATGGACATCGAATACCGACTGAAATAAGTTCAATGCTTAAAATGAACGCATTTTAAATATGTCATTTTCATTAGCTTTGATATTAACCCGCATTCTATTTTGTTGTGCTTTTTGTATGGATTGGTTTGGTTTGGTTTAGTATTGTTTAACGTCCTTTAACAGCTATTTAAGGACGGCCTCTCCTGTGTGCAAGATGCATGCGTGTAGTATATGCGTGTGTGGTTTGGGAGGCTGCGATATGTTCATGTTTGTCTCCTTGTGAAAGCGTGGAACTGATGCCGACTTTATAGCGCTACCTCACCATAAACATAATAATAATAATTCGAGGATTCTAATATACCGCTTTATCACAACCTAGTTCGTAGGTCGTCTCAAAGGGGATCACAAATTATCATCCGTGGTTATAGGGCCTTTGCACCCAGCCAATATCTTTCTCAATTCACTGGGGAGCATACAGCCGGTGCTGCCATTTCGGCGCTCACAGCTAGCATTCAACAGTTCTAGCACTGCCCAACCACGTCCTCATTTACAGCTGAGTAGACTGGAACAAGCGGTGTAAAGTATCTTGCCCAAGGATACAACACAGTGCCGTGACGTGACTCGAACCTGCGGTCAGGCGCCCGGCGTCCTACCACTAGACTACCGTGCCTTCCGAACTGAAACTGAAACATACTGCCAAAGACATCCAGCAGGACACCCCACCCGGTCACAGTATACTGACAACGGGCGAACCAGTCGTTCCACTACTAAACTGCTGAGCGTTAAGCAGGAGTAGCAACTACCATTTTTACAGACTCTGGTATGTCGCGGCAAGGGGACAGAACCCAAATCATTCCTCACGGGGGCGAACGCTCAACTAAAGGCCAAAAGTGAGGCATTGTCAAGGGAGACATTAGGAAGAAGAAAGTTATTTAGAAAGAAGAGAAAAGATAAGATCCCACATTTAGTCACCTCTTACGATCATGCAAAGGTACAATTCTTACGCCCTACCTGCAGGGACTTTGTATGGAATATTTTCTTATATATGGTGAAATTATAGTATTTTTTCGTGTACAATCGATGCGATCTGAATCAACTTCCCTGATGAAAAGCTAATTTGCACTTTGTGCACCATGCAACCCGTTTAGTATTGTTGTTATCCGATTCCGTCCTCTTTGTCTTTCATTTCTTCTGTTTGTTTTCTCCCCACTGAGGATACTTGTTTTTAGGCTGTGTGGCTGTAGCAGCGCTTTGTTGCTTTACTAAACTGTAATGTTTTATAGAGTGTATGAAATTTAAGATCACAGTTTTATTTGATATTACAAATTACGTATTTTACATGTCATTAGAATCTACAAATGAGTGATCGTTGTTGTAATTTACAAACAAAAGAAGAGGCACGGAGGGCCTGTACCGCTCACCTGGATAGTTAAGCAGTCATAGCAAAATATTATCATTAAATATTATACTGTACTACAAATATTTCCAAAATTTGGCCCAGTCTCGCAGCAACATCCTTACCTTATTGGGTCCCATACCTCTGTCCCCATCGGGGCTGGGGCATGGTTTTTACAACAGTAAATTATATTGGGCCAAGGATACTCTATATTAAATTAGAAATTAGATTTAGATAAAGCTAGATTTATACCATTTGGGTTTCCACCATGTTGGCTCCTAGCATTACATCGGAGTCCTCGAAGGCCGTACGAGTTGTATGGTGCAATGTAATTCAACCTAGCAAACTATGTATCGTGTAATGAAATATGTGTGTCTTACGTTAATCGTTCTTTGCCATATTTAGATACAAAAGGCCCACAATTGTTACGCAAAGGGATGAACTTTCCCATACAATTCGAACCTCGTGAAATTAGGAATATTCTGTATTCCTATTTACGTCTAAATTTGTGGTTGAAGAACAAAATGACGAATTTGCACAAATTAGCCAGCCCATTTTACCGATACTATCAGCAAGGTTAACAAACGAGATCAACAATATATATCACAAGTACATTTAAACCCTGTTTTAAAGTCATCATGTGCGCAAGTGCAGGGAGTCAAAATCGCGCCTATCAGTACTCGGATTTCTGGGAGTCATGCATACGTTTTCATTTGTCAATCTCGCTTGTGTTTACCATGCGATGATTTTGTTTAAGCTTAATTAAATAATCAACTTACGTGTTCTGACTGAGATATCCTCCGAAAGGACGCGTTCTTCATCTCCACAGTGACTTGGTAAAACTGACGTCACAATAAACTTGAACAATTGACCGGGGGTCAACTCCTCAACGTGGAGCGATGTCTGGTCTGGGTCGACCTTGCGGGTCTGAACTGATTTTGAATATACCGGATACCAGCGTACCTCATAGCTCTCCACCGAGCCGTATACTGGGTGGGTCCACTCCAACATAACAAATGTGGTTCCTCTTTCCTTTACGATTAGGTTTCTGACTCTTAAATTCGATTCTACAACAAAACACAATAATACATATGATATAAATATTGAATCAGAGAATTACCAGTGAAATGTATTGGAGTGATGTATAATTTCATCGTTGAAAACTACTGAGTCCACAATCATTCAAAAATGTATCGATACTGACCTTCGACCTGTATTTTTGATGTCGTAGGATCACTAATTGTTTCGTCAGCCACCGCCCATATAACCACCTCATATGCAGTCCCAGTCTGAGGATTGTCTAACACCACGGACGGCCGTGTCGACTCGGTACTTTTCTTTGTCACTACGTCTCCCGCACAGTTCTTCAACATCACAAGATAGCTGTCCAAGTATCCTGGCGAAGCCTCCCAACTCAGCTCCACACGTGTCGTCAGCACGTGACTTTTGTGCATGTTTATTTGACCGGGAGGTGATGGCACTAGATTGAGAGAAAAAATCAAAGTATTCGAAGAGCACAAACGTTTACCTTTTTATTTTAAATTAAATTAGCTTTTACCCACATTTCTAAGGAATATACACACAGCACAGAGTCTATGGTTTAAATGCAAACCTAACATGTCCACTGAGTTGTGTTGGTCTACCTGTGTTTATTTCACTTTGTTATTTCATTTATTCATTTTGCAAATATTATGTACTGTTTTCTTAACAAAATGCTCTAAATTCAGATTATTATTTAAAAACTTTCATAATTTAACTATTTCCGCGCTTCTCGAATCACCGCTGCGACCGGCTGTCATTGAAATGACAAACAACAAGACCAATATTCGAACTCAAAATCAATCAAAGTATGACAAAATATGAACACAGGAAAGATTTACACGGAGATCTGTTAAAAGTAGAACAAGAATAAGACCAGGTGTTCCGTAACTGTAAGCGTTTTGCTTCATTGATGACACACACCTTGTAGATCTAAGTCGAATCCGAGTAATATCACGTCCTCACATCGAGAACTTTGGTAGGGACAACTAAGACCACAAGTAACTTTAATGAGCATAATAAAAAATATCGATCTCTATATCATACAGAAAAATGGCATATTTGTCTGCGAGTTCCTGATAGCAACCATAAACGTTGTCCATAGCCTACATCAACCTGCATCTATGCAAATCCTGTGTGATAAGTTTATCCGTCAGCAGTCGACATCTATCACGGAAGTCGAGTTATTCGGAGGAGGCTTTTGAGTACCGAATGACCTGCAAATTGTAAACAACGTAGACAGGGGAAGTAGTGATGCTGCTATAGGGAAAGGCAAATTATTATTGATCACAAACGTCTAATTGTTAGCCTAACGTGGCACTGAAGCTGAAGGAAAGAGTGTGTTGGCCGAACGTGGCACCAACTTTGTTCAAACCCGCTGAAACGAATATTTTTCACTGTTGAAATGTTAAATGTGTAATGGAGCCATTTAAATGATGTATTGGCTTTTTTAAACAGGTCATGTGCATCACATTTGGTCAAGTATTTGATTGTCAGCCAAATGTCGACCAACCGGTAAACGCCTCAACATTGCAAAAGAATTTTGGTGACACAGATACATAAATATCGACAAAACGTTGAATAAACTTTGGAATTTTGAAGAAGCAGCATCCTTGACATTCGAAAGGTATTGGTGGTATTTCAACTGGGGAATATAAACGTTACACAGTATGCTGCCCTTAAATAGTCTATTTTGTATGTTCGGACAACGTTGCGAATCCGTCTGTGACCTTGCCGCCCGACTGCGACGTTGGCCCAACGACCGTTTCTATCTGGGATTTTTTTTTGTATACGTTTGGTACATTATGGTACCCTCCAGAGCCTTCAACTAGTAAGACCCCTATATCCTTTCTAATGAAATCTCACAGTCGTCATCAGTTCAATTTGCCCGTAACAACTTAGCAAATTACACGTATGAATTCAGACAGGCTTACCACAAGCTCACTAAGGGTAAAGCCAATAATGGTAGCAATCTTACAAACAACATATTTATTTAATTCTCACGTTCACCTGGACCGTGTCTAAAACTATAATGATGTGCACACTATAACGTATGTAAGATTTTAAGATGACTAATATGAATGCACCAATAGCTTAATTAAAAGTAAAGTGAACAATGAGCGAACCAATGAAAAATTGTGTACCCGGAGACGAGAGCTTATCACATAGAAATACAGCAGGTTGTCCGTCGACATATCATTACTCAGTGGATATTTTTGTCAGAGTAACATGTTAATTTTCAGAAATTCGAGGATGAAAACGTATCTATAATCAGATAGGTACATAGCTTTGGAACAAAACTGCGGTCATACCGTTTGCAATCACTGTCAAAAGTGACAGACCTCAATATTAATGCAAGACCCGTTATTTGTCATTCTCTTTAAGGCATTTCTTCGATTAACATTGTATAAATTTCGGTTTAGAATTAATACCTTATCATCTTACTTGTTCTGACTAAGAGATCCGTTGACTGGACGCGTTCTTCCTCTCCACACTGATTTAGTAAAACTGACGTAAAATCAAACTTGAACAGTTGTCCGGGGGTCAAATCTTCAATGTAGAGGGATGTCTCGTCTGGGTCGAATTTACGGATCTGAACTGATTTTGAATGTACCGGATACCACCGTACCTCAACGCTCTCTACAATAATGTATACTGGATGGGTCCACTCCAACATAACAAATGTTGTTCCCATTTCCTTTACAACTAAGTTTCGCACATTCGATCCTACAACACAATGCAATATTACCATTTTAAATTAAAATCATTTTAACGGGAATGTACTTATTGTTATTTTACTAATAATTCAGATTCATCGTTTCAAGCAATATATCACAATAATCCCAAAAGGGGTGGATACTGACCTTTCATTCGTATGATCGCAGTCGTAGGATGACTCATTGTTCCGTCAGCCACCGCCCATAAAACTACTTCGTATGCAGCCCCAGTCCGAGGATTGTCTAACAACACGGTCGGCAGTGTCGACTCGGTACTTGTCTCTGCCACTATGTCTCCTTCACAGTTCTTTAACATCACAAGATAACTGTCCAAGTATCCTGGTGAGGCCTCCCAACTCAGCTCCACACGTGTCGTCAGCACGTGACTTTTGTGCATGTTTAGTGGACCGGGAGGTGATGGCACTGGATGGGGGAAACATAGATAATGAGCAACTTTGAATAATGATTGATTATCAATTATCATTAAAAGTGTTCTAATCACAAAAGCAAATGCTTGGTTGATAATTAAGTGGTTTGTATGCAAATACTAACATGTACACTGTGTTTTGTGTTGATCAACATGTGTATATTTCACTTTGTTAATTAACTGACTTAATTTAAAAATATTATATACTGTTACAGGAAATGCACTTTTTTTCAAAGTGTTCGAAATGCAGAAAATTATTGAAAAACTTTCATAATTTAACTATTTCCGCGCTTCCCGAAACACCGCTGCGACCGGCTGTTATTGAAATGAAAAACAACAAGACCAATCTTCGAACTCAAAATCAAGAAAAGCAGGTCAAACTTTAAGCAAAGGAAAGATTTACAAGGAGATCATTAAAAGATAGAAGAAGAATAAGTCCAGGTGTTCCGTAAGTGTTAGCGTTTTGCTTCATTGATGACACACGCCATATAAATCTAAGTCAAATTCGAGTAATATCACGTCCTCACATCTAATGAGCATATTAACAAATATCGACCTTTATATCACACAGAGAAATAGCATCTTTTTTCTGCAAGTTCCTAATAGCAACCTTAAACGTTGTCCATAGTCTACATCAACCTGCATCTATGCAAATCCTGTGAGATATGTTTATCCGTCAGCAGTCGACATCTATCACAGAGTCGTGTTATTCGAAACAGACTTTTGAGTACCGAAGGAGCTGTCAATTGTAAACAACGTAGGCAGGGGAAGTAGGGATGTTGCTATAAGGGAAGGGAAAGTTTACGCTCGAAAAATTCGAATGATGAGGACGATATAAGGTACTGGTAAGGAAATTTAAGATTTTTTTTTTTAATAATTTCTATGATACTAGACCTACTGAATCCTATTGACGAATTCACAATGTTCGGTGTGGTGCATACAAACAGTTACTCCATCCGGCATTGTATATTTAAAAGATTAATATATTCGAGTAATATGTTGATAGCATCCTTTTCAGAAAACCTTATCAGAGTATGAAATGAGCTGTTTCTTCTCAAAAGTAGAATTCATATATACGTCAGCACACCAAAACAGTATTGAATTCAATCATTGTAAGGCTGTGCTGGGAGGAGTTTCATACTGTGTGCGCTTAGGTCACGTGACCACATGTGTAGTTATATCATTTTAGTACTGTATTTGACGAAACATTATTTCATACTGTTTGCTATGACATTATGAACTACTATACATGGATATATAAGCATGCAGTTAACTTTGGTTTTGTCCTGATGGAATATATCTGTATTATAAATTGAAAGATAGCTTCAAGCAGATTCGTTCAAGGTCAGAATATTAATTCTGTATCATATGGGAGATACTTTGCAACATTTCATTTGAGTTGTTAAGTAAATACTGTATATAGGTTCATAACACACAACCAGCGAAATGTTAATGTGTGACGCTTGGATGACTATTACGACACGTGCTGTCACTTTATTCAGGCAAATGACGAGTTAATCATTTGTATAAACCAATGTGTAAACTATATACCAGTTGGCAACAATAATACTGCACTTGATTTGGCTATGCCTTATAAGTTCACTTTATGTGTACTTGGTTACTAAAATGTGCAAATCAACGCTCAAATTGACAAGGTGGTTCGGCCATTCTTTGTTTATAGTTTGGTTACCAAATGACATTTGGTCACAAATGAGCGATGTTGCTGTATTAAAAATAATTTATTGGCCCAACGTATGCGACACAAACGTTGTAGAGCCAACCACTTTAAATCAAAATATATTGTGTATAAACATGTCAAATGAATTGACCCGACTCAGTACAATCTTGATAAAGTCCACAATTAACTAAAATTTAGCACAAACGTCTAATTGTAAGCCTAACGTAGCACTGAAGCTGAAGGAAAGCGAACGTGGCACCAACTTTGTTCAAACCCCACTGAAACGATATCTTTCACTGTTGAAATGTAAAATGTGTAATGGAGTTAGTTCAACGATGTACTTGCGTTTTTAAACAGGTCATGTGAATCACATTCGGTCAAGTATTTGTATGTCAGCCAAACGTCGAACAACGGTATTAGCCCCGACATTGCGAAATAATGTTGATGAACGTTAAATAAACTTTGGGATTTTGAAGAAGCAGCATCCTTGACATTCGAAAGGTATTGGTGGTATTTCAACTGTTGTGGCAACGTGGGATCGAAACGTTACACATTATGCTACCCTTAAATAGTCTATTTCGTATGTTCGGTCTACGTTGCGAATCCGCCTGAGACCTTGCCTCCCGAGCGCGTGTTGGTCCAACGAACCTTTTCTATCTGGGACATTGTTTGTATACATTTGGTACATTTTGGTAGCCTCCAGAACCTTCAGCTTGTAAGCTCACAGTCGTCATCAGTTAAATTTGTCCGTAACAACTTAGCAAATTACGCGCATCAAATCAGACAGGCTAACTACAAGCTTACTATAGGTAAAGCTAATAACGGTAGAAATCTTACAAAAAGCCTATTTATTTACTTAACACGTTCATTTGGACCATGTCTATAACTTTAATGCTGTGAATTATACATGTAAGATTTTAAGATCACTTTTGCAAGTTTGTGGAGTGCACAAATAGTTTAATTATGAGTAAAGTGAAAACAAATTAGCGAACCCATGAAAAGGCGTATAACGTTACGTAGGTAGGGTTTTTAACTCGGATACGAGACCTAATCACATCAAAGTTGCAGCGCGTTGTCCGCCGACATATTATTACTCAGCGTCTTTTTTTCATCAGATTAACATGTTAATTTCTAGAAATTCGAGGATAAAAACATATCTATAATCAGACGGGTACATAGCTTTGAAAAAAAGAACTGCCGTCATACCGTTTTCAGTCACCGTAAAAAGTGCCAAACCTCAGAATCGGAGTTACCTCACAGAAATATCAATTAAAGACCCTTTATTTGTCATTCACTTTAAAGGAATTTCTTCTATTTACATTGTATATTTTTCGGTTCAGAATTAATATCTTATTAGCTTACTTGTTCTGACTGAGATATCTTCCGACTGGACGCGTTCTTTCTCTCCACACTGAGTTGGTAAAACTGACGTAAAAGCAAACGTGAATAGTTGTCCGGGGGTCAAAATTTTCATGTGGAGGACTGTCACGTCTGGGTTGACCTTGAAGGTCTGAACCGGTTTTGATTGTACCGAATACAACCGTACCTCATAGCTCTCTACTAAGCTGTATACTGGGCGGGTCCACCCCAGATCCACAAATGTGGTTCCCCGGTCCTTAACAACTAGATTTCTGATTCTCAAGTTTGATTCTACAAAACAATGCAAAATTACAATTTTAAACAAACAAATATTGCAACGGGAATGCACTTATTGTTATTTTATTAATTACACGCATTCATCGTTTCAATCAACATGTCAAAATCATTGATAAAGGTGTCGGTACTGACCTTCGACCTGTATTTTTGATGTCGTAGGATCACTAATTTTTCCGTCAGCCACCGACCATATAACCACCTCGTATACAGTCTCTGTCCGAGGATTGTCTAACAACACGGTCGGTCGTGTCGACTCGGTACTTTTCTTTGCCACTACGTCTCCCGCACAGTTCTTTAACATTACAAGATAACTGTCCAAGTATCCTGGTGAAGCTTCCCAACTCAGCTCCACACGTGTCGTCAGTACGTGACTTTTGTGCATGTTTAGTGGACCGGGAGGTGATGGCACTGGATGGTGGAAACATAGATAATGAGGAACTTAAAATAATTATTGATTGACAAATATTATTAAAAGTGTTATTATTGTCACCGACACAAATGCTTAGTTGATAATTTATTTATATTTTATGTGTTTTGCTAAAACATTTCTTTTTTTTGCAAACAATCCAATGACGTTGCGCGGTATAAAGCGTCTGATGATTATCTACATCGGCTGCCATGTCAACTTTATTTGTTTTTGTGGGGTTTTTTTTCCTGTGTTTATTTTATTATATGTATGGTGGATGTTGACATAAACATTGTAGTTTTGCATTTGATATGCACTGTATGATAGTTGTTGACATATACATACATTGCAGTGTTGTTATTGATATACCCTGTATGATAGCTGTTGACATATACATTGCAGTGTTGTTATTTATATACAAAGTATGATAGATGTTGACATATACATTCTAGTGTTGTTATTGATATACACAGTATGATAGATGTGGACATATACATTGCAGTGTTGTTATTTATATACAAAGTATGATAGATGTTGACATATACATTCTAGTGTTGTTATTGATATACACAGTATGATAGATGTTGACATATACACACATTGAAGTGTTGTTATTGATATACACTATATGCGAGATGTTGACATATACACTGTAGTGTTGTTGTTGATATGCACTGTATGATATATGTTGACATATACATACCTTGTAGTGTTGTTATTTATATACATTGTATGAATTATGTTGGCATATACATTGTAGTGTTGTTATTTATATACATTGTATGAATTATGTTGGCATATACATTGTAGTGTTGTTATTTATATACATTGTATGAATTATGTTGGCATATACATTGTAGTGTTGTTATTTATATACATTGTATGAATTATGTTGGCATATACATTGTAGTGTTGTTATTTATATACATTGTATGAATTATGTTGACATTTACATTGTAGTGTTGTTATTTATATACACTATATGATATATGTTGACATATACATTCATTGTAGTGTTGTTATTTATATACACTATATGATAGATGTTGACATATACATTGTAGCGTTGTTATTGATATACACTGTATGATATATGTTGACATATACATTGCAGTGTTGTTATTGATATACACTGTATTTATTATATGTATGGTGGATGTTGACATAAACATTGTAGTTTTGCATTTGATATGCACTGTATGATAGTTGTTGACCTATACATTTTAGTGTTGTAGTTGATATACACTATATGATAGTTGTTGACATATACATTGTAGTGACATATACATACATTGCAGTGTTGTTATTGATATACACTGTATTTATTATATGTATGGTGGATGTTGACATAAACAGTGTAGTTTTGCATTTGATATGCACTGTATGATAGTTGTTGACATATACATTGCAGTGTTGTTATTGATATGCACTGTATGATATATGTTGACATATACATTGTAGTGTTGTTATTTATATACACTATATGATAGATGTTGACATATACATTGTAGTGTTGTTATTGATATACACTGTATGATATATGTTGACATATACATACATTGTAGTGTTGTTATTTATATACATTGTATGAATTATGTTGACATATACATTGTAGTGTTGTTATTTATATACACTATATGATAGATGTTGACATATACATACATTGTAGTGTTGTTATTTATATACACTATATGAAAGATGCTGACATATACATTGTAGTGTAGTTATTGATAAACACTATATGATAAATGTTGACATATACATACATTGTAGTGTTGTTATTGATATACACTGTATGCTAGATGTTGACATATACATTGCAGTGTTGTTCTTGATATACACTGTATGATAGTTGTTGCCATATACATACATTGCAGTGTTGTTATTGATATACACTGTACGATAGATGTTGACATATACACACATTGAAGTGTTGTTATTGATATACACGGTATGCTAGATGTTGACATATACATTGCAGTGTTGTTATTGATATGGACTGTATGATATATGCTAACATATACATTGCAGTGTGGATATTTATATATACTGTATGCTAGATGTTGACATATACATTGTAGTGTTGTAATTGATATACACTATATGATAGTTGTTGACATATACATTGTAGTTTTGTTATTTATATACACTATATGATATATGCTAACATATACATTGCAGTGTGGATATTTATATACACTGTATGCTAGATGTTGACATATACATTGTTGTGTTGTTATTGATATACACTATATGATAGATGCTGACATATACATTGCAGTGTGGATATTTATATACACTGTATGCTAGATGTTGACATATACATTGTAGTGTTGTTATTGATATACACTATATGATAGATGTTGACATAAAATACATTGTAGTGTTGTTATTGATATACACTGTATGATAGATGTTGACATATACATTGTAGTGTAGTTATTGATATACACTGTATGATAAATGTTGACATATACATTGCAGTGTTGTTATTGATATACACTGTATGATAGTTGTTGACATATACATACATTGTAGTGTAGTTATTGATATACACTGTATGATAAATGTTGACATATACATTGTAGTGTTGTTGTTGATATGCACTGTATGATAAATGTTGACATATACATTGTTGTGTTGTTATTGATATACACTATGTGATAGATGCTGACATATACATTGCAGTGTTGTTATTGATATACACTATATGATAGTTGTTGACATATACATTGCAGTGTTGTAATTTATATACACTATATGATAGTTGTTGACATATATATTGTAGTGTAGTTATTGATATACACTGTATGATAGTTGTTGTCATATACATACATTGTAGTGATGTTATTTATATACATTATATGATAGATGCTTACATATACATTGCAGTCTTGTTATTGATATACACTGTATGATAGATGTTGACATATACATACATTGTAGTGTTGTTTTATATACACTGTATGCTAGATGTTGACATATACATTGTAGTGTTGTTATTGATATACACTATATGCTAGATGTGGACCTATACATTGCAGTGTTGTTATTTATATATACAGTATGATAGATGTTGACATATACATACATTGAAGTGTTGTTATTGATATACACTGTATGCTAGATGTTGACATATACATCGCAGTGTTGTTATTGATATACACTGTATGATAGTTATTGACATATACATACATTGTAGTTGTTATTGATATACACTGTATGATAGTTGTTGTCATATACATACATTGTAGTGATGTTATTTATATACATTATATGATAGATGCTTCCATATACATTGCAGTGTTGTTATTGATATACACTGTATGATAGTTGTTGACATATACATACATTGTAGTGGTGTTATTTATATACATTATATCATAGATGCTTACATATACATTGCAGTCTTGTTATTTATATACACAGTATGATAGATGTTGACATATACATTGTAGTGGTGTTATTGATAGAAACTATATGATAAATATTGACATAAACATACATTGTAGTGTTGTTATTGATATACATAGTATGATAGTTGTTGACATATACATTGCAGTGTTGTTATTGATATACACTGTATTAAAGATGTTGACATATACAATGTAGTGTAGTTCTTGATATACACTATATGATAGATGTTGACATAAAATACATTGTAGTGTTGTTATTGATATACACTATATGCTAGATGTGGACCTATACATTGCGGTGTTGTTATTTATACATACAGTATGATAGATGTTGACATATCCATACATTGAAGTGTTGTTATTGATATACACTGTATGATAGATATGTTGACATATCCATACATTGTAGTGTTGTAATTGATATACACAGTATAATAGATCTTGATAAATACATTGTAGTGTGGATATTTATATACACTGTATGCTAGATGTTGACATATACATTGTAGTGTTGTTGTTGATATACACTATATGATAGATGTTGACATAAAATACATTGTAGTGTTGTTATTGATATACACTATATGATATATGCTGACATATATATTGCAGTGTGGATATTTATATACACTGTATGCTAGATGTTGACATATACATTGTAGTGTTGTTATTGATATACATAGTATGATAGTTGTTGACATATACATTGCAGTGTTGTTATTGATATACACTGTATGATAAATGTTGATATATACATTGCAGTGTTGTTATTGATATACACTGTATGCTAGATGTTGACATATACATTGTAGTGTTGTTATTGATATACACTATATGATCGATGTTGACATATACATTGTAGTGTTGTTATTGATATACACTGTATGATAGATATGTTGACATATCCATACATTGTAGTGTTGTAATTGATATACACAGTATAATAGATCTTGATAAATACATTGTAGTGTGGATATTTATATACACTGTATGCTAGATGTTGACATATACATTGTAGTGTTGTTATTGATATACATAGTGTGAAAGTTGTTGACCTATACATTGCAGTGTTGTTATTGATATACACTGTATTAAAGATGTTGACATATACAATGTAGTGTAGTTCTTGATATGCACTATATGATAGATGTTGACATATCCATACATTGTAGTGTTGTAATTGATATACACAGTATAATAGATCTTGATAAATACATTGTAGTGTAGTTATTGATATACACTGTATAATAGATCTTGATAAATACATTGTAGTGTGGATATTTATATACACTGTATGCTAGATGTTGACATATACATTGTAGTGTTGTTATTGATATACACTGTATGATAAATGTTGATATATACATTGCAGTGTTGTTATTGATATACACTGTATGATAGATATGTTGACATATCCATACATTGTAGTGTTGTAATTGATATACACTGTATAATAGATCTTGATAAATACATTGTAGTGTGGATATTTATATACACTGTATGCTAGATGTTGACATATACATTGTAGTGTTGTTATTGATATACATAGTGTGAAAGTTGTTGACCTATACATTGCAGTGTTGTTATTGATATACACTGTATGATAGATGTTGACATATACATACATTGAAGTGTTGTTATTGATATACACTGTATGATAGTTGCTGACATATACATTGTAGTGTAGTTATTGATATACACTGTATGATAGTTGTTGACATATACATACATTGTAGTGGTGTTATTTATATACATTATATGATAGATGTTGACATATACACACATTGCAGTGTTGTTATTGATATACACTGTATGCTAGATGTGGACATATACATTCTAGTGTTGTTATTGATATACACTGTATGCTAGATGTTGACATATACATTGTAGTGTTGTTATTGATATACACTATATGATCGATGTTGACATATACATTGTAGTGTTGTTATTGATATACATAGTGTGAAAGTTGTTGACCTATACATTGCAGTGTTGTTATTGATATACACTGTATGATAAATGTTGACAGATACATTGCAGTGTTGTTATTGATATACACTGTATGATAGATGTTGACATATACATTGTAGTGTTGTTGTTGATATACACTATATGATAGATGTTGACATAAAATACATTGTAGTGTTGTTATTGATATACACCGTATGACAGATGTTGACATATACATTGTAGTGTAGTTATTGATATACACTGTATGATAAATGTTGACATATACATTGCAGTGTTGTTATTGATATACACTGTATGATAGTTGTTGACATATACATACATTGTAGTGTAGTTATTGATATACACTGTATGATAAATGTTGACATATACATTGTAGTGTTGTTATTGATATACACTGTATGATAGTTGTTGACATATACATACATTGTAGTGTAGTTATTGATATACACTGTATGATAAATGTTGACATATACATTGTAGTGTTGTTATTGATATACACTGTATGATAGTTGTTGACATATACATACATTGTAGTGTAGTTATTGATATACACTGTATGATAAATGTTGACATATACATTGTAGTGTTGTTATTGATATACACTGTATGATAGATGTTGACATATACATTGTAGTGTTGTTCTTGATATAAACTGTATGATTGGTGTTGACTCAGCAGGTTACAGACCTGTATTAATTATCAAAATAAAAACATCGTTATGAGTTAACTTTGCCCGTAGCAACTTAATAAACAACCCGATTGCCCGTGTGCGCTCAAATTCATGGCTACAGACCATTATGCTAGCAATATTTTAAACACATCCTCTTTATTAAGTGTTCATGTTTACCTAGCCATTTTTTAATACGTGATTTTAACTTTTGTTCACGACAGATTGTGAATTACACATACATTCATAATAGTTAATAAGATAAATATAAGTCATCTTAAGAAAAGATAGATCACGTTATTTTATATCCAGAAAAGCGACTGGTCCGCCGACACATTATAACTCTGCATCTGCCTTCATTGGTTATATATATAAATTACTTACCTTTATGAATTGTGTGCATTGTGATTATAGCCAATGCCATGGTAAATAACATCGCGGAAAGACATTGTAACACAGGGTTGGCCATGTCAGGTCTGTACAAAGCACATGGAGACCAATAAAAACCAGAACTAAAATAAAAACCAGAACTAAAATAAAAACCAGAACTAAATTTGCATGTACACGTTGAAGAATACTATGTGGGGTTCATTAGATTTTTTCAGAAAAGAAATGCGATCGGTTTGAGGTTACAGTTTTGGCCTTTTACAAATCTGTGTCTACACATCAAAAGCTAACTTTATATGAAGTCTGATTTTATACTAAGCATATGCGTAAACATTGATAAAAGGATGTAACCTTCTCTGTGTAATGTGCGTATTAGTCTAACCATTCTACCCCAAATTAAGCCAAACCTCAAACAAATTGCAAAAAAGAAACTTTTTATTCATTATCATAATCTATAGTGTGTGGTTAAACACACAAACAAATTCGAAAACACAGAAAAGTTGGGAAAGGTCATTTTTGGGGGTCAAAGGTCACACAACGTATTTGTTATATACCATACAAATATCCATTGACAATATGATGAAATAGATATTATATTGACCCAGTTTTACATTTTATCCAAAACAATGAATACATTTTCACTTCTTTTGAGCGATATTATACAATTATGGACTTTTGTGCTGGTGAATATGATGTGATATGAACCTGAAAGTCTTTCAGGTTCATATCACATCATATTTACCAGCACAAAAGCCCATAACTGTTTTATTCTATGCTTCAACAATAAAATAAAACAAAACAAAACTAAAGGTTCTAATTTTTGTACGCGAGCCTCCGTGTAAAATTTAGCCAGGTTTGAATACAACAGCTCATCATTGTAGCATTCGAAGGTATCGTCTAGATTTTTTTTCTTAAGATAAGCATGGAGGACATGCACTGCTTGTTCAATGGCCTTTTTTTAAGTTAACAGCTCCTTTATCCTCGAATAGTTTTGGTAATTTTCTGATGTAACGGAGGATAAACGTTCGCCAGCAGCCATCTTCTAATGTCGTCTGACAGATCGCGTTCCAGTCTAACTGCGCATGCGCTACGACAGGTTCCGGGGAATTTCCATACAGGCTATATTTAGAAATCGATATTCACCGGATAACCAGTCTACATGAGTTTTTGAGGACTGATCACGTGTATAGGATCCGACCAATGTGATTGCGAGAAATGTTCATGCATATAATAAACATAAATGAAAGCAAAATAAACAAATAAAATACTCAAATCGGGTTAAAGATAGTAATATTTGGGACGAATTGACTTATAATTATGACATTATATCAGATTTGTTATATTAGAGTCCTGAATTAAACTAAATGTTCTATATAGTAATTATGGAACACTCGTAAAACGTTTTTAAAACGTGCTAATTGTATCTCTAAGGCGAATATAAACACTAGTTTTCAGACAATACTGGCATGGACGAGACGACCTCTACCGATTTCAAGCGAATGTCAGTACCAAAAACGGACCACGGCTTGAATTTGACAATATCTTGTACTAAAAATGATAATTTTGTGTCATCATTTTAACATTTTAATTCGTTTTGAAAATTTAATGAATATAAGTATTTCTATTGGCTGAATGTATTTCTACATCCGAAACAGAATGCTTACATGATGTCTTCGCACGCGCATATTTTAACAACGTAAACAATTTGCTAACGCTATTTGAACTTAAAAACTAACCATATGTAGACAAAAAAATGATGCATGGCTATGTATTCTAAGGTTGCATCATTGTAATAACTGATATATTGATACATTTATTTATATTTTTGCAAAAAAGTGATCCGATTTTGATACTGATCCGATTTAAGTCCTCCCTCCATACATGGTTATACAAAATTACTATAGATTACATGATAAAATTGTACTATGCCTCGTCCTCAATTTGTCTAGATGAATTTGAACAACTATTTCCTTTACAGTCCTTGCAGACTACAGAACACTCTAGTCCATGTTTCCTATAAGTGCACCTTCTTGTGTCACAGCTCGTCTTGCAATGGCAGCTGATAATCTGAAGTAAGCTTTCTGGAGCTGCAGCATTCCATCATCGATTGACCATCCCCACTCACAGGGGTTCATATTGGAATCCTTTACCAATGTTTGTACTTGAAGTTTGGTACTTTGCGTGAAAAAGAGACGTGATTGTGTCTTCAAGAATTCATCATCTCGAATCTTCTTTAGCGTTGCAGCTTTACTGATGCCGAACA
Organism: Mizuhopecten yessoensis; assembly: GCF_002113885.1. NCBI lineage: Eukaryota > Metazoa > Mollusca > Bivalvia > Pectinida > Pectinidae > Mizuhopecten > Mizuhopecten yessoensis. The sequence continues at coordinate 363,883 of NW_018404085.1, forward strand.
TCCTAGAAGTGGTATCACAGCCACTTATTGCGTGGAAAACTGGCAGAACTCCACAAATATCGGGTCCAAGAACAGTTTTAGTTTTTCGTACGTACCACACCTTCATTTTCCCTCTGGAAACGTGATCTGATCTGAAGTACAGCGGCTGAGATAATGTCAAATCTAGATGAAAGAGGAGAAGTACAAGTAGGTCGGTGTCTTCTCCTAACAACACGGTTGGCTTTGACAATGCTGAAGACACGGCGGTATGTGCAATCAGGACATCAGCATCAGACGTTGCCTTGTTTGTTTCAATTCCACTTTCGGACATCTTTTTAATTAAAAGGTTGATAAAACTTTCCTTATTTGCATTGTTTGCAAGGAACATGTCTTTCTTCGTCCTATTCGGGGTATTTTCAGTGAAGACCACTTGAGTACCCATGATTCCTCGCGATCGTCTGAGATGAATTGCATCTTTTGTGTCGGGACCAGAAGAATAGCCGTCAAAAACCACGGTACAATCGGTGTGGGCGTACTTGATGCTGTCAATGTATCTCTGACAGATCTGCCCAAATGTCGAGCCATTTTGCCACTGTATCCGATGAAGAACGGACCCGCCGTCGATGACATATTGGAAACCTTCACCCGTAATATATTGTGCCATACAGTCCCCTGAGTTCCATATTGCATCTAGTAAGGCCGACGTTTGTGCCATTCTCATCATACCATCATCTTCGATCACATCTGTATCCGCAGATGCATTTTAAGACAAATAAAGAGCATTTATCTCGGAGGATACAGTGGAATCTTTGTATCGCTGTGATTAGCCACGTCACTTCCGTTTTGAAGGTACCCCCCCCCCCCCCCCCCCCCCCCTTAGGTCGGGCATTGAGAAAAGAATACACCTGCTGTTACCCACTGCATGATGGTAAGAGACAACTTGGGGACAATAAGCGACCAAAATGAATCTTCTGCACCCATTGCAATAACTTGGATATTTATATTTCTAACTACCACTAGCTACCTTTTATTTCCTAGCGCCTTGCTTGGCAATACAGACCCTGGACCGTTTTTCTTGTCCGTTTAAACGCAAACGCAACGCAACGCAAACGCAACGGAAACGAAACGCAAACGCAACGGAAACGCAACGGAAATTCAACGCAAACGGAACGGAAACGCAACGCAAACGCAAAGGAAACGCAGCAGAAACTCAACGCAAACGCATACAGACCGTTTGGTTAAACTCGCTCCTAAAACGCAGTTCATAGCAGACAAATAACGGACTTAGATTTAGATGTACTTGCTCGCGAAAGCGTGTCGGTCTCTGACCCTAACTCTGACCTGTATTTACATATGCAGCGCTCGCGTGTTATTTGCACAGCGGCGGATGCAGATGTATCTATAGGCAACATTTTCCCCGTCAGCACCAACAAAATAATTTGGAATGATGATTTGTCCCCCGATTTTTTCATGAATATTGATAATTCATTTTGAAATGGAATTAAACTTCTAACGGCATCCGTTTGGAACTCAACAGTATATTATATTTAACATCTAATCACTAAATCTACACGACGTAAAAACACATACCTTTTTATGAATTCATAAGATTAAAAGTATATTTGATGTTGGTGGTTTCTCACTTATCTTTTATTTTAATTTCTATATTTTCCCCAAATATTATTTCAAGGTGAAGCTACGGGAATAGTCTTGAACAATGGTTCTTCGACATCAACAATACATATGGATACGTCTAGTGGGTAGTTCATTTTTTTAGTCTCAAATTCTAAAAAATATTTAATCAATTTGTCGAAAAATAATAAACAACCCAAACTAAATAACGTACGTGTAATTGTTTGTTTTTATTTAAACTAGGCGATCGCAAATGTTCAAAAGGAGATGAAATATGAAACTTGTGTTTGGAAAATATTGGATATGAATATCATCATATGTATAAAACAAGTGAATGTGATGTGTTTGCATAGAGTATTATTCCTGTATTATCTTACAAATCCAACTGAAATGCTGCAAGCGAATTCCGTGTTATTATTGGTTTTTTCTCTCTTAAAATCGTACTTCTCTCTTATATCTCAAACAGGTATAATTCTTATGATATTCTCTTTAGTGGTATTATTTGATAATTATAATCAGTATTTATATGAATGATATTGAAGCCGGAGCGTTAGTTATATGTATCTTATCTATACATCTTACAACACAACATACATGTATACATTCTATGCACCCTGTTACGCTTAATCATACTCATTGCTGTACCTACGGACTCAAATAATCTAATTCCGTGCTGTACCCTCAAGTTACACATTTTCATTTGTCTGAGTGATGAAAACATAACCTGAAATCTGAATTACTTGTTTTCTCTTGACAGTCATTTTAAAAAGTATATTGCACAAACAGCACTGATTTCACTATCCTAAACAATAGCGAATCAATCCCAACTATCATCTGGTCTTTGCTTTTACCTGGCCTTACATATATTATTGTTTAAACGTGTGGTCACCCCTGTTACCTGCGACTATTGTTATTTCGAAGGTAAAGACCACAATGTTACTACCTGTGGTTTCAGGCACAGGGACCCGGGAATTTGCTACAGTTGTTTGTTTGGACCAATCGCGCCGTATAGTAATATAATATTGAGGAATCATATTGTGCTGAAGATAACATTATGTAGATGGTATTCCGCAATATAAAATGTGTCAGAACTTCCAGACAGTGAGTTTAATTGATATCAAACTGACGACTCTGAATAGGACGGACACTTCGGCCTTCCACGCAGGCGGCCGGGGTTCGATCCTCGAAGTCGTCGGACGCATGGAATATCAGAAAAAGTGTTTTTCTCCTGCCCACACAACTCCAACAACCCAGGTGTAGTACAACATGGTCTGGGGTGGATGTTGCGGTATCTGTGCTGTAGCATTCAAGTGAGGTGTCACTTTAAATGATGCCGTTGGAAGCACGGTCCCACTACAATCAGAACACATCACATCTCCAGCATACATACATAGGGAGATATTAGCCAGGTGGCATAGGACTCGTAGTTAGCGCCTGGTAAGGCAGCTCCTGCGAATTCCTCAAAATTGAATTGATTATACATCGTAAATTCTCAGATTAAGTTAATCTACATGACGCCTTATCACAATAAGAAGAAGAAGAAGAAGAAGAAGAAGAAGAAGAAGAAGAAGAAGAAGAAGAAGAAGAAGAAGAAGAAGAAGAAGAAGAATTCTTGTGATAAGGCGTCATGTAGATTAACTTAATCTGAGAATTTACGATGTATAAATAAGATGTTTTAGTGGTTAACACTATTTCTCGAAATAATTGCCACCCCTCTTTCTAACCGCACCCAAGAAATGTACCCTGAACGTTTTGCTATATCAAGCTTTGAAAATACTTCGTTTAAGCTAAGAAAGTGCGAATGTCGTAGTTGACTTCGTTTCCGAGATATTGTGATTTATCTGAAAAACACACCTTTGGCTCAGCGGCGATCGCCTCGATATGGATAGCCCACATATGTGACGTCACAAGTTCAACGCTGTCAAAACAGCCCTATACCGGGAAGCTTTGATCGTGCGTTCGATATGTGAGCTTTTTAGCTACTTATATGATATATTCCGTCGTCACTTGCTTGTGTAGGTAATATTTAAAGTACTACATACATATATTTTGTTT
>NW_018404085.1:368033-369264 GCF_002113885.1 Mizuhopecten yessoensis
TTAGTTAAACTTGTACCTTCAGACTTGTGTGATTTCTCTTATAATTATTGTCATATAAAACTTGTACTTATTTTCATATTTGTGTGAACTTGTGTGACTTTATCTGTTATTGTGTGCTACCAAAGACCTTGACCGACATCACCTTGGATGGTAGATGGACAGAAACATCTACAGGCGAACCATTTCTCCTCTTCGACGACGGTGAACAGAACAACAGAATGATTGCATTCGCTACATCAGAGAACCTGGCCGAACTTGCAGCCTCCGATGTAATCTTCAGTGACGGCACCTTCTACACCTGTCCTACTATATTTTACCAGATTTACAGCATTCACGTACAGATTGAAGGAATCATGACCCAAGTTGCATATGCACTACTTCCCGGAAAGAGCCAGGCTATCTACAACCGTTTCTTCACGCTTCTACAGGAGCACATGGCAAACTTCCAGATTCCATTCCGACCCACAACAGCCTTCGTCGATTTTGAGGTAGCAGCACACAACGCCATCCGCAGTGTCGTCCCTGGAATCAACATAAAAGGCTGTTTTTTCCATTACACTCAATGTATTTGGCGAAAGGCCAAGTCAACCGGACTCCAGACACTGTACCGTGAGAACGATGACGTCAAACTACTTGTCCGCCGAGCTGCTGTTCTTCCACTCATCCCCTTAGACCGCATAGAAGATGCTGATGATGCTGACATACCACATCCCGTGCTGTTTTTCACAGACTACGTCACAGAGCAATGGGTAAAAGGAGACCGACCAATCTGGAACCACTTCTCAACAGAAGGACCTCGGACTACCAACCATCTAGAAGCTTGGCACGGAAAACTGAAGAAAAGAGTACTGCATGCCCACCCCAACATCTANATCACATGTATATGAAGAGATAAAGTTTGAATCTTCTAATTCAATTATATTTTTGAGATTGATATAATCACGGAATTAGATTGTCTAAGTCCGTGATATAATTTAGCATCGCATACAGAAGTACTGTATTGTATAAAAATAAATGTGTGTCGGTATTTTGCTTTTTAATTGAAGTGTCGACCTAACCAGAGACGTATATACTACTGGCTTTATATGTCTCTTACTTTAACATAAGGAAGACACAATAACGTCAATTTGTCATTAAGCGGTAATACTGAAAATATGCCATACATTTTATTGACATTCAAAAACAGCATATACCAACGTTGAAGTTATTTTGTAAACATTTTTCAATGATA
>NW_018404085.1:371815-428746 GCF_002113885.1 Mizuhopecten yessoensis
ATATATATAGAGAATGTGATTTGTGCTAGAAACTTCAGCTTCATTTAGTGGTTTACTGTTTATATTCATGTTTAATAATTATCCTTTAGTGCTGTATTAAATGTGTATTACTGTTATATGTATGAATAGAATCTTTATTTTATTGCTGACATTAGTATCAATGTGGCTTGTATTAAGGAATTTTATTTTTCATATAATGTAATGCTTTTTTTTCATATAATGTAATGCTATTTTTTTTTCATAAAATGTAAATATCAATATTTAATGATTATTTTCTATTACTTAGTGCTGTATCAAATGTGTATTACAGTTATTATATGTATGAATAAAAACTTTCTATCCATTTTATTATTGACTTTAGTATCATATCTACAAAATGAGTTGACATTCTTAGTTGAAACAGGCTATAACTAAACTTCAAAGGATTTCCTATATTAACACCTTCCTTTGAATTTGGTATTCGGGGAATGAGCCGCTAAGGGAGTGGATCGAGACGATTTTCATTATTGAACCAAGATGTTAAATTATAACTTGGGTAATCACATGTATATGAAGAGATAAAGTTTGAATCTTCTAATTCAATTATATTTTTGAGATTGATATAATCACGGAATTAGATTGTCTAAGTCCGTGATATAATTTAGCATCGCATACAGAAGTACTGTATTGTATAAAAATAAATGTGTGTCGGTATTTTGCTTTTTAATTGAAGTGTCGACCTAACCAGAGACGTATATACTACTGGCTTTATATGTCTCTTACTTTAACATAAGGAAGACACAATAACGTCAATTTGTCATTAAGCGGTAATACTGAAAATATGCCATACATTTTATTGACATTCAAAAACAGCATATACCAACGTTGAAGTTATTTTGTAAACATTTTTCAATGATACATTTCCGGGTTTTTTTGGAACGTAGCGGTGCCACAGTATGTGACTGGAGAGCAGAGAATATAAAGTGTATACGTCTGTGTAGAGTAAAGAAAATAATTGTAAACTGACTTTCCAGCCTAAACTAAAGAATCATTTTTGATCGACAACATTGAGAGTATTTGCACAAATTTCTCATCAGTGCTCAGAATCAGGACACGCAATGCTTCCAGTGTGTGTTAATAATAATATACAGCATTTGATATAGCGCTCTATCTAGCTAACATATAAGCCACTCTAAAGCGCTTTACAGTACATATATATACAATTAATACAATTAGCATTTACATTAATCAATTCAATTTTGAGGAATTCGCAGGAGCTGCCTTATCAGGCGCTAACTACGAGTCCTATGCCACCTGGCTAATATCTCCCTATGTATGTATGCTGGAGATGTGATGTGTTCTGATTGTAGTGGGACCGTGCTTCCAACGGCATCATTTATAGTGACACCTAACTTGAATGCTACAGCACAGATACCGCAACATCCACCCCAGACCATGTTATACTACACCTGGGTTGTTGGAGTTGTGTGGGCAGGAGAAAAACACTTTTTCTGATATTCCATGCGTCCGACGACTTCGAGGATGGAACCCCGGCCGCCTGCGTGGAAGGCCGAAGTGTCCGTCCTATTCAGAGTCGTCAGTTTGATATCAATTAAACTCACTGTCTGGAAGTTCTGACACATTTTATATTGCTGAATACCATCTACATAATGTTATCTTCAGCACAATATGATTCCTCAAAACTAAAAAAAAATATTAATCCGCTATCTGACGCTGTATGGCCAACGAAATCTGAGAATCTAAGGGAGTATAAATTAGATGTATCTCAACCAACACTTGGGGAGAATGATTACTCCGACATATCAGGATAAGTCCAAACAAACATTATTGTAACTAATTAAATAGCTTATACTACTTTTTATACGTCTCTGATTGAATTTTACGTATCGTTTTAATTCATTTAAAGTATTGAACAGAGAAAGTATATAGACGACCACCGTGCTCGGGGGCTGTAACTTCGTGTATATAATAAAGAAGAATGAAGATGAGTAACACTTAATGCCCTTTTCATTATGCGTCGGGAACGTATGATTAGGGGGTTGGATTAGTGTTTATAATTTGAAATAACGCTATGATTATGTCTGAATGTGCTTTATGCTAATTTCATTCAAATGAGATTTAGATCACTATTACAGTAAACATTTAAAAGTGTGTGTGGGGGAGGGTTGGGCGGTACCGATGTCATCAACGCTGACTTCAGTATCTGACGAATGACGGCATCATTTCTTTTAAAATAATTTTCTAACATACATAATAGTTTTATTGTTCAGAAATTCCTTTCTTAAATCTGCAACAAAGAGGTATTTTGATAGGAAATAAAATTTATCATTTATATCTTATAATTTGCACAAACATGTCCAGTATATAAAACCGTCCTTTTGTATGGTGACTATATGTAACTTCTTTCAGATATAAGATAAGCAACTGATTCGTGTGTCAAGAGGTTGAACGAGTTTAGTATTCATTCCAAAAGAGCAAATCAAACTTTACACTGTATCTATCTAAAAAAAATCAGATTTTTCAACTTCTTTTATATCTCTAAGCACATTTTATTCTACTTAAAAATCATAAATTTATGTTTCTAGTTGTAACTATTTTATGATAATTTCAGCAAAATCACAATGTAAATCCTAACGTGTGAAGTCATCTTTATATCAAATCCTTTTTGCTAATTTACCTGGATATGTAAACCAGAACAGACCGGTGTGTTAGTTACGATGACCATGATCGCTATCAGGGGTGGCCTTAGCTCAGCGGAGGTGCACTACCTCTGACCGGTTCCTCACGTTTAGCCCCCTGGGCATCCCCATTTCAGTAAAGCCAGAGCACACGCATGTACGTACTGCTTGGTCGTCTACTGAAAGGTCGCGAAGCCGTACGTATAATACCGGACGTAAAACCATCAAAATCAATCTGTACTGGCTCTTATTAAGATTCAGCTACTTTTTTTGTCAGCACATCAGACCAGAAACGTAAACGTCTCTGATCAGACACTTTGTTTAAAAAAGTTTTGTTTTAAAAAATAAACATCGGGCGGTTCAAACAGAGGCGTATAAAACCAGTATATACGCAGTACATACACTATAGTATAGTAACTCGGTAGTGAAGCGTACGTAAAACCTATCAATCAATCAATCAATCAATTATTGTATAGTATATATGTCTCTGGTTAAAGGATTTTATAAGGGGATGGCCGGGGTAGCTTTTGGAAGTGATCTCTTCTGTGTTGTGGTCCTTACGCCAAAGATACGAACTTTTTTATGTGGCTCTAGATGTAAATTGAAGAATTTCGTCGGTATCACCCGGGTGTTACGGCACGATTTCTCACCCCGACACAATTTCTCACTCGGGTGAGAAATCGTGCAAAACATATGGACATAGGTGACACGTTTTCTCACCCGGCACGATATCTCGCCCCAACTCTCAATTAGGGATGGATTTTGTCCGTGGTGTCTTAAAACTTGCCTTAGTGTACATGTAATATATGAGCTGACATGATTTCAAATGAGTAGTAGTTCAATGTACAACATGCCTTATATTTATTGGTTGATTTATCTATCAATCTATTTATTCATATATTATTATATAATTTATTGCTTTTTACCGAAAGTCGATCTAAACCCCTAAAACATAAAAATTACATTTTATGACTACTTGTTTCTATGCTATGACTATTGGACTAAATTTTCAAGAGGTTTGTCCATATACTGTTGTTTATAGCATATACAAGTTATTTTGTTATATAATGTTGTTTGAAACGTTAAACATGTAAGATTACAGTTATCTTAAAAATAAGTCAAGTGTGCTGCAACCGTTCAAGGTATCTGCTGGTCAAATATTAAGACTACTTGGCACAGGTGGTACATACAAATAGTTGATAGACTACTGACGTATTAAACCACAGCATAACATTACGGACACTTAAAGGTAGGAGAGTAAAAATATTTGATAAACAATGAAATATAGTAACTTGAAACTAAATAAAAAGACCACAACAGGATCCGAGAAGAGACATATAAACAAACCAGTGTTAAAAAATTAATGAGACTGTGATAGGTGTTGCGGAAAATTAAACGCATTTTACATCATATTATGTAATACCTGTCGCAATGTCTGTCACCTTGTTGAAGGCCAACAGCTTTCTAAACTCACGTGAATATGTTTTTGTTTTGTTATATAATGTTGTTTGAAACGTTTAACTTGTAAGATTTCAATTATCTTAAAAGTAAGTCAAGTGTGCTGCAACCGTTCAAGGTATCTGCTGGTCAAATATTAAGACTACTTGGCACAGGTGGTACATAAAAATAGTTGATAAGACTACTGACGTACGATACCACAGCATAGCATTACAGACACTTCGAGGCAGGTGCGAACAAAATCTGATACTCTTTGTTATGATAAAGTGACCCTTATTTTTTAATCATACCATATGTATTTTGTTCACATAGATTCAGTGAGGCGACAAACCGGTAGACATTTACGGTGGCCCGTTAGAGCTAAAATATAAAAATGATTTATCAATTTCTGCCACTACTTTATCTGGAAACGAGGCCGCCAATTGCTTATCACAAGGAAGTTTATACAAAATCTATAATTTATTCATTTACTTTTGAAATGCGCAACAGAAGTCTTAAAAAATCTTCACAGATTCAATTAGACGATGTAAAAAAACTGTTGCCCGACTCATGCAAGGCACGTGCGCGCACCTTCTTAAACACATTCAAACGCAATCCGGTTCACCTAAATTAATCCGTTACGATACTTCAACACGGATTCCGACATCATCAGTATCGTACGAGAATCTACATGTCATCAAGCCAACAACAGCTGGTCGCTGTAAGTAATTTATTCCTCTGAATTTAGTATCCTTAAACTGTCGCTCGGTGCCCAAATGCTCCGTAGTATAATGAAAATCTCCGCGTAGAAAACAGAACCGTAGAAAAGCAGAGAAACATTGGCGAAGGACCAAAATAACCGTTAATTAACAGATGTATAGGGAACAATGTCGGTTCACTTCTCATTCAGTCAAAGAAGGCTTATTATTTCGAAACAATTGAAGAATGTGGTAAGGACCATAGACAGCTTTTTAGACTCATTAAAACTTAATGGTTCAGAAAGGTGAAATTGTCCTACCAAGCTGTCATTCTGAAAAGACTTGTCGAACAAGTTCAGTGATTACTTTCTGAATAAAATCAGCTCGATCAGGAAAAATATGTCGGAAGTGAACTCTACTGCTGACAATGATATCTCTGTATATCTGACGAACGAACTAGTCGTCTGCAGAGGGTCCAGAACACTGAAGCACGGCTGGTTACTCGTACTCGAAAGAGAGAGCACATCACACCTGTGCTATATTCATTGCACTGGTTACCTGTACGATAAAGGGTCGGAGTAAGAATCATTGTTGTGTGCCACAAAATCACATACTGTGACCTATGGAAACCGGTGCTTTAGGAGGGTTTCAGCCACGTTGTTGAATAGCTTACCATCTGCTATTAGAAAGTTAAATGCCCTGGCAAAATTCAAGATAGACATCAAAACTCACCTCTCCATGTTTTGGCTCTTTGCAAAGACGTTATGTAAATACCACCCTTTGTTTATTCATTTATGTGCACATTGCTATGATTATCTGCTTGCTTAATGTATAAAAGTGATAGTAAGCCTTTGTTTCTGTTCCACAATTATAACTAACTATATATAATACTTATATCCATATGGTGTAAAGCGCTTTAGAGTAATTTTACAAATTATATAGGGCGTTACATAAATGTTGTATATTATTTATTATTATTATTAGAGAATTAACACATATGCTACCACTTCTTTTTATGGCAGTGCCTGTATTTATCTATTTATCTATTATTCATATACTTTTAATTCCACTAAATATCCTAAACATAGAGACGTTTTCAAAAGTCAATTTGCGCGAGATATACCGTATACAAAATAATTTGCAAGTCATATCTAACAAAGGACACCTTTCTTTGGCCAAAGGAACAAAGGACACGGATTTGTACACAACATGAACTTACTACAAAGCAGATGTGACATCATTGCTCTGGAAGGGTGCATACATTTTTGTAACCGGTTACTCAAGCAAATTCGTGGAATTTATATTCCCCGCTTGCAGGACATATTGTAGGTTAACATCATTGAGGTGAGGTTTAAACATGTGAGTATCGTGCTGTTGAGACATAATGTATAGCTAAAAAATTAAAAGCCCTATACCTCACTGAGTTTCCGTAAACATGCACAAATCACATCGGTTGGCAAACTTAGCATGAGTTGAATGTGCATAAGGAATTTGGTTGAAACATCTTAACAATATCTACAGCAACAAGTACTAATTATAATGGGGGACCATTACAGATGTCCCCCAAACTGCCCCCATAGTCGCAAAGATGCATCAGAAAAGGTAGCATTGCCATAGTACACCTACAATGTACATACTAAAAAATTCTAAATTGCAACCAATCGGAATCCTCTGTGTAGTTGCTATGGCAACGGACCGTATGCAATTGAATTTGCAGTCCCCCTAATACCCCGATATACCAATTTTCATCGAAATCAAACAATATCTAAATTGCGACCAATCAGAAGCCTCCGTGTGGTTACTATGGTAACGAAACTTATGCGGTTTTATTTGCAGTCCCCTATATACCCCTATAAACCATTTTTCACAAAATAACAAAATATCTAAATTTCGACCAATCTGAATCCTTTGTGTGGTTGCTATGGCCACGAAACCTATGCGTTGAATTCGCAGTCCCCTTATACCCCCAGATACCAATTTTCATCAAAATCATACATCTTAATTTCCACCAGTCAGAAGCCTTTGTGTGATTGATATGGCAACGAAACGCATGCGGTTGAATTAGTAGTTCCCTAATATACCTATATACAAATTTCCATCAAGATCTAACAATATCTAAATTTCGACCAATCAGAAGCCTCCGTGTGGTAGCTTTGGCAACGAAACCGATGCGGTTGAATTCGCAGTTCCCTTATATCCCTATATACCAATTTTCATCAAAATCGAACCAAGTTTGAAGAAAATCGGTTAATATTTGTTGTAGTTATTGCACGGAAACGAAGCGTGACAGACGGACAGACGGACGGACGGACGGACGGACGAACCCATATTAATATCCCCCGTTTTGGTGAAAGCGGGGGATGATAATAAACAGCAACAAAAACATTATATGTTTGGAAAATGTTCTATCTAAAACGTATTTACACCACAAATATACATGTATATATTAAATAGCATGATCGTTTACTCGTGTATTCCAAGGTTAACACAGGAAGTATTTTTCATGGACAACGCATGTCTGAATGCAGTTAGACGGATTCAATTGCAGTTATCTGTACTCTAAATCATATGCGGTAATATTATTCTTTAGAACAAAATTTGCTTGACAAACTTTTCAAGACATGCTTGCCAATTCAAGTGTGTACTCTTCATATTATCTTTACATATCGCATGCAAAGGCGCGTTCTATCTGAAATTTGATATATCACAGCTTTGTATTCTGGCTTCCTTTTAAATTGTATTCAGATTATTTTATGGTGTTGGCGACATCCCGTTGCCAGTATTTAAATTAGAGTACAAAAATTAACAGTAACATGAACACTGTTTTATTACAAAACTATCCAAATTCGGTCGCTTCTATACAAATGCAGATAGTTCTAAGCCAGGGAAACATGGGGTTCCCAAAAGGGGTAAGTAAATGTCCGACTTTTCGGTTAAGGATTTTGGTAACCGGTTCGCGGTCTTTCGCCCGAGTAACCGGATAAACGGCTAACCGTTGATAACCGTACATAATACATTTACATACCAAATCTATAACATCGGTCAATATCTAAATGTCGACCAATCAGGACCCGACCTAACACGGACATTTTGTCAAATAAAAAAATCAACGCAGATCGCAGTAGTGTTCGTAGTGACACTGCACACTTTTACATAGGGACATTGGACAATGCATACATTTTGACTTATCAGAAGCCTGTCTGCAGCGGCCATTTTGCGGAGGATGTTGGCCTTTTTCCCCATCTTCAAGAACACGATTAAAATAGTCAATTACACAACATTTATTGTGGTCCATAAATCTGAGCAGAAATTGTAATAGCCTGAAATGACTTAGCAAGTGATGGGCCATGATTTAGATCTGTTCGGAAACTTAACATCGAATATCATTAGTGACTACATGTATTATACAGTATGTAACTGCAGTACACCTCTATTACTATGATACTTGTATCCCTCTGTACAACCACGCATGCTTATACATTAAATCTGTGTATGTTACATGTTACATATCTTTGTATACCATTGTAAGTCAAAGATGATAAGAAAAAATAAAACAAGAGGCCCAGAGGGCCTGTATCGCTCACCGGATAATTAAGCAACCATGGGAAATTATTCTTATTACAAACAATCCATCCAATGGTACAGAAGAAGAAGTATTTTAAAGAATTAAACCTAAAATTCCCTTTTTGAGCCCCGCAACTCTTCACCCAAAGGAGTCACACCTTTCATTTATACAAAATTAAGACCCCTTTGCACAAGGATATTTCAGGCCAAATTCGAATAAAATCCCTCAAATGGTACATGAGAAGGATTTTAAAGATTTCAACCTCAGTTTCTCTTTTGGGCCCCGCCCTCAGCAGCCAAAGGGACCACACCCACCGTTTATACAAGATCAAGTCCTTTTTGCCCAAGGATGCTCCGGACCAAATTAGGATAAAACCCCCATTATCCCTACGGCAGGGTTTTAAAGGTTTTACCGCCATTGCCTCTATTGGGGCCCGCCCCTCTCCGCCCAGGGGGTCCAACCCCACCATTTTAACAAGATTGAGTCACTTTTGCCCAAGCATGCTCCAGACTGAATTGGGACGAAATCCCTTAATCTATGTGGTAGAAGAAGGATTTCAATGGTTTTACCTCTATTTCCCCTATAGGGCCCCGTCCCTCTGCCACCAGGGGGTAGGCACACCCATCGTTTATACAAAATTGAGTCCCTTGGTCTAAGGATGCTCCAGGCCAAATTAAGTCAAAATCTTCTGGGTTGTTCAGGACAAGTGGCATTCTAAAGAAAAAGTTGACGGACGGACGGACGACGGACGTTGCGGTATGGCATAAACTCACAATGTTCCTTCGGACCGGGTGAGCTAAATATTGAAGTTCGAACAAGTTTGAAGTTTGTACAGTAGTAAACAAGTCTAAATATACCACACTCCCCCAAAATCAATTTCAGTGTTCGTACTCATGGCAACGGGCGATCTGCTTACTCCTAACACGATTTCTCACTCGGATGAGAAATCGTACAGAGGGCGTTGTCTATATTAAGAATCGTGTTGCGAACTCAGCAATTTTAGCACGATTTCTCACATGGGTGAGAAATCGTGTCGGGGTGAGAAATCGTGTCGGGGTGAGAAATCGTGCCGTAACACCCAGGACAGATTTTGAGTACACTTTATTTTTTTAGGTTTCTTCAATGTTAATCGTTTTTTAATATATGAAGCATAACTTGTACAATGGAAACATAGTGATGCTTATAATTATTTCACTATGATTAACAATACAGTAAAACCTCACTCCGGACATTAAGTCTAGTTGACATTTCCTGTTGTCTGCAATATTAGTGAGGAAATATAGACAACCCGAAACTTTTGAACCCCACCGTTGTTTCCGTCTCTGCCTCTAGACTCGTTGATGGGGGCATTTTAATCCAAAATGAAATTCGTCATCCACGTCAATTTGAATGGACAAAGTCTAACGAACGGGACCTACATTCCGATTTTTTCAAGATTCAATTAAAACTTTGTTTACCTTGTCCTCCATGTTAGATAAAAAGCCGGACGGACCGCTCCGTTAGTTGTAGCGATTGTTTAAGATCCCCGATGTACACGAGAGTACTATGTACGTGTGTGAAAAAGGGTTGGAGGAATGAAACACTGCTGGGGTGGCTCAACCCGAATACAGTTTATAAAAGGCGTTTGAAAAAATACAATCAAATCATCTCTATATTTGTAACTAAATCTGTGTCGCTTTACGTAAAACAGCAACGGCTAAATCATGAGACATTTACAGTTTTGATACAAATAAACTTTTATATTTCGATTTCTATTCGCAGACAATATTCCCCATTAAGTATCTTGTGAGATACAATAATACGTATTTTATTGTGTATTATATGGTAAACTAGTAATCGTGCAAAATAATCAGGAACCGCTTGAATACTATAAAAAATAGCATCTCCATACCTGAGGCACGTGTCAACGTCGTAGCTGTTGGTTTGTGTACTGGACACGTCGATCCCTTTATGGAATACAATATAGCAGATATAAATATTTCAAAATAAGTACAAGCTATATAGGAAGATTACATGCAATGACTTGTTTCTAAGCCTTTCCTGGACTTCCACATAACTGCTAATCAGGGACGGGATCATCATTCCAGATTTCCAATTTTGTGGATACATTTGGACTGACTCACGTCAAGTTACGTCAAGTTAAACAACCAAAAACGTCTCTGCTAATATTCCTCAGGTTCATATTTTTCTCTAGTTATCGATGTCGAATTCGAATTATACTTCGATATTCTCTATCTCTTTTCTATACCTCAGCGGATTGAAACATTGATATTATATATAATACTTCTAGAAATGTATAAGCTGTAGTATATCAATTCATAAAGAAAGCTCAATTGCTGTATTAAAGTACCATTACTTCCTTAACCACCTATACAATCCTGTAGCATCTATACTTCCTATATCATCTATACCCTCTTACAGTAACTATACGTCCTATACCACCTATACCCTTCTTCATCATCTATACTTCCTAAACTACCTATACCTTCCTTCATCACCTATACGTCATATACCACCTATACCCTCCTACATCACCTTTACTTCCTATATCACATATACCCCCATACATCACCTATACGTCCTATACCACCTATACCCTCCTACATCACCTATACGTCCTCTATCCCATTTTCCCTCCTACTTCACCTATACGTCCTATATCCCCTTTTCTCTCCTACTTCACCTTTACTTCGTTTACCCCTTTGCCCTCCTACATCATATTTACTTCATAATTCCATCTATACTCTCCTAAACCATCTATACCCTCCTACATCGACTATACAGTTGTGGGATCGCACAACGTTACACGATGTGCGGTGTGCGCACGATGTGTGCACGGTGTGTGAACGGTGTGTGCACGATGGGCGAACGATAAAAAGCTGGACGATCATTGCTTGCGCACATCTGTGCGCACGATGGACGGACGTTGTGCGATAACAATCGTGGTTGGTGTAAATTGAGGAATGCCTTAACAATTTATACGGTTCCGTGTTTAAACATATAAACTTGATGTTTACGTATGTTTTTATATTCTAGCAACATCTATAAACTTATCTTTCTGTCTATACATTCTTATATTTAGAAATTGTGTTTTCTGTGTTTTTAAACAAACGTAATCGACACATGTAAAATTACAACACAATCCCGTATAAAGGTAAACATTACCCTTTTGTACATGTACATGTACCTGGACCGTAGTTTTCTCCCGGCCTGGGGCACTTACATAACTGGTCGGGTAAGGCCGGGGGTGTGAAAATCAAGGTGAATGGGAGCTATAGGCAAACGAATGCAAATAACAAATACTATTCATTACGGTCAAATGGTATCGCAAATCAGCTCTGTGTGTCAGGCTCTGGTCAGGTAAAACTCTGGATGCTCATAAAATTGTTATTTACCTGTTGCTAAACCCATTCTTGACAGCCTAACGGTCGCTGTAGTACGTGTAACACGCATTGTGAAATTGTATAATCTTGATTATTGTGATGAGAAAGTACAGATATATACACAGTGTACATTATCGCATACAAGCCTTCCGTATTTTTGTCATTCCGTAACTTTGATCTACAAATGATACCAAATCGCACAGTTGTGTGGAGAGAAGCGCACAACAAGGCGAACGATTGCTAAATCGCACAGTTGTGCGCACCATGTGTGAACGATGTGCGGACGGTGTGTGAACGATGTATGTACGGTGTGCGCACGCTTTTTTTTGGTGCGTTGTGCGGTCCCACAACTGTACTTCCTATATCTGCTTTACTTCATATAACACCTATACCTATCACATACACTTTACTTTCTATACAACCTATACCATCCTACATCACCTTTACCTACTATACCACCTATACCCTACTGCATCATCTATACCCTCTTACACCACCTATACCATCCTACGTCACCTTTATTTTCTATACCTTCATACGTCACCATAACTTCATATACCACCTATACCCTCCTACATCACCCATACTTCCTAACCCACCTATACCCCCCTTCGTCGTCTATACTTCCTAAACCACCTATAACTTCATATACCACCTATACTCTCCTACATCACATTTACTTCCTATACCACCTATACCCTCCTACATCACCTATACTTTCTATACATTCCTACGTCACCTTAACTTCATATACCACCATAACCTTCTACATCACCTTTACTTCCTATATCACCTATACTCTCCTACATCACATATACTTCCTATAACCACCAATACCCTCCTACATCATATAAACCCTCTTACACCACCAATACCCTACTACATCATATATACCGTCTTACACAACGTCACCTTTACTTTCTATACCTTCATACGTCACCTTAACTTCATATACCACCTATACCCCCTACATCATCTATACTTCCTATACCACCTATACTTCCCATACCACCTATACCCACCTACGTCATCTATACTTCCTATACCACCTATACTTCAAATACCACCTATACCCTCCTACGTCATCTATACTTGCTATACCACCTATACTTCCTATACCACATATCCCCTCCTACATCAGCTTTATTAACTATATCCTCCTACATCACCTATACTCTGTTACACCCCCTATACCCCCTGCATCACCTTTACTTCCTATAACCACCAACTCTCCTACATCACCTTCACTCTCTATACCTTCTTACGTAACTTTATCTTCCTGTACCACATATACCCTCCTACATCACCTATACGTCATATACCACCTATACCCTCCTACATCACCTATACTACCTATACCACCTTTACCATCCTACATCATGTTTACTTCATATACTATCTATACCCTCCTACATCACCTTGACTTCCTATACCACATATAGCCTCCTACATCAACTATACTTCCTACCTCACCTTTACTTCCTATACAAACCTTACCCTCCTACATCACCTTTGCTTCTATACCACCTATATCCTCCAACCTCACCTTTACTTTCTATACCCTCCTGCGTCACCTTAACTTTATTTTCCACCTATACCCTCCTACATCATCTTTACTTCATATACCTCCTATACCCTCCTACACCGCCTATACTTCCTATACCATCTATAACTTCCTATACCACCTTTACCATCCTACATCATCTTTACTTCATATACCACCTATACCCTCCTACACCGCCTATACTTCCTATACCATCTATAACTTCCTATACCACCTTTACCATCCTACATCATCTTTACTTCATATCCCACCTATACTCTCCTACATCACATTTACCCCCTATACCACCTACACCCTCCTACATCACCTTTACTTTCTATACATTCCTACGTCACCTTAACTTCATATACCACCATAACCTTCTACATCACCTTTACTTCCTATATCACCTATACTCTCCTACATCACATATATTTCCTATAATCACCAATACCCTCCTACATCATATAAACCCTCTTACACCACCAATATCTCCCTACGTCACCTTTACTTTCTATACCTTCATACGTCACCTTAACTTCATATACCACCTATACACTCCTACATCCTCTATACTTCCAATACCACCTATACTTCCAATACCACCTATACCCTCCTACGTCATCTATACTTCCTATACCACCTATACTTCCAATACCACCTATACCCTCCTATGTCATCTATACTTCCTATACCACATCTACCCTCCTAAATCAGCTTTATTAACTATATCCTTCTACATCACCTATACTCTGTTACACCACCTATACCCCCTACATCACCTTTACTTCCTATAACCACCAACTCTCCTACATCACCTTCACTTTCTATACCTTCTTACGTAACCTTAACTTCCTGTACCACATATTCCCTCCTACATCACCTATACTTCCTATACCACCTTTACCATCCTACATCATGTTTACTTCATATACTATCTATACCCTCCTACATCACCTTGACTTTCTATACCCTCCTACATCACCTTGACTTTCTATACCTGTCCCTGCAGGTAGGGCGTAAGAATTGTACCTGCTGCCCCCAATTGCATGATCGTAAGAGGCGACTAAATTTGGGACCTTATCTCTTCTCTTCTTTCTAAATAACTTTCTTCTTCCTAATGTCTCTCTTGACAATGCCTCACTTTTGGTCATTTGTTGAGCGTTCGCCCCTGTGAGGAAGGTTTTGGGTTCTGTCCCCTGGCCGAGACATACCAAAGTCTTTAAAAATGGTAGTTTCTACTCCTGCTTAACGCTCAGCAAATTAGGAGTGGGACGACTGGTTCGCCCGTTGTCAGTATAATGTGACCGGGTGGGGCGTCCTGCTGGGTGTCTTCGGCAGTATGTCTCAGTGAGGTAGCACTATAAAGTCGGCATCAGTTCCGCGCTATCACAAGGAGTCAAACATGAACATATCGCAGCCTCCCAAAATACACACACATACATTACACGCATGCATCTTGCACACAGGGGAGGCCGTCCTTAAATGACCTTAGCTGTTAATAGGACGTTAAACAAAATCAAACAAACAAACAAACAAACTTTCTATACCACCTATAGCCTCCTACATCAACTATACCTCCGACATCACCTTTACATTCTATACCACATATACCTTCCTACATCACCTTAACCTCCTATACCACCTATACCCTCCTACCACACCTTTACTTTCTATACCCTCCTACGTCACCTTAACTTCATTTCCCACCTATACCCTCCTACATCATCTTTACTTCATATACCACCTATACCCTCCTACCTCATCTATACTTCCTATACCACCTATACTTCCTATACAACATATACCATCCTACATCAGCTTTATTAACTATATCTTCCTACTTCACCTGTACTTTATATACCACCTATATCTTCCAACATCCCATTTTCTTCCTATACCACCTATACTTCCTATACCACATATACCCTCCTACACCATCTTTACTTCATATACCACTTATACCCCCTACATCACATTGACTTCATATACCAGCTATACCCTCCTACACCACCTATACTTCCTATACCATCTATACTTCCTATACCACTATACCCTCCTACACCGCCTATACTTCCTATACCATCTATCCTTCCTATACCACCTATACCCTCCTACATCATCTTTACTTCATATACTACCTATACCCTCCTACACCGCCTATACTTCCTATACCATCTATACTTTCTATACCACCTATACCCTTCTACATCATCTTTACTTCAAATACCACCTATACCCTCCTACACCACCTATACTTCCTATACCATCTATACTTCCTATACCCCCTATACCCTCCTATGTCATCTATACTTCCTATACCACCTATACCCTCCTACATCATCTTTACTTCATATACTACCTATCCCCTCCTACACCGCCTATACTTCCTATCCCATCTATACTTTCTATACCACCTATACCCTTCTACATCATCTTTACTTCAAATACCACCTATACCCTCCTACATCAGCTTTATTAACTTATCCTCCTACATCACCTATACTTTCTATAACATCTATACCCTCCTACATCACATTTAGTTCATATACCACCTATACCCTCCTATACCACCTATACTTCCTTTACCACCTACACCCTTCTACATCACCTACAAATGTCAACTGTCTTAAGCATTTATACCCCCCTGCATTTATTTTGTTATTTTATTGAAGTAATTATGTTCATTTATTTATTTCATTTTATTGATTTTTTTTTTATTCAATTCAATTACTTTTATTTCAGTTTATTGATTTATTAAATAATTTGTTTTATTTATTCAATTTAATTATTTATTGATATTTTTTTTCATTTGTGGCGTTTTTTGCCATTCGTGGTTTAACCATAATGACGTTCTTTATTAATCTTTTCAATATTTAAAATACTTAGTTCAATACTCATCACTATTTTATTATATGTTGAAAATTAATAATAATGTGTCCTCTTAATTCAGCTTAAAGAAATACCGGATACACAACTACTGTAGTAAAATTGCTAGGTCTCAATGATTTTTAATGACGTAATCAAAATCTATATATTGTCAATGTTGGCAGGGGCCTTGTACCTCTCGAACCTCGCAGGAATCACCCCCGATACATATTGCGAGTCGAGCGCAGGACTTGCATACTTCGACCAGGATGTAAACAAAACCCACAATATACACAATAGAATTAACGAAAAAGCATACACACATAGAGATAAAACTACAAATATTTTATAAAATGAAACTCGCCGTTTAGACGCACTGATTATAAGCCTCTCTTCAATCCAGACTACCCTGGTGTCGTTACGAAACCATCAGCCCATGCGTGCAGTGATGTGTATAGACATGCATCCATCAATCAGCACACGACGCAGCCCAAATATTCGAATATAGATATAAGTCATTGCTAAACTGCCAACCGATTATTTCATGTATTTATCTATTTTATTTGTATATTTATTTTCTTTTTAATTTGCAAACTTTGTTATACATATAACTTTTTTTTTATATATATATAAAAACATTTCAGCACTCACATATTCTTAAAATAACCTGTAAATAGCAATCGATCGTTTTCTTAAATAACCAGAAAAACGCATATTCAACGCACATTCAACGCTAAATTTAAAACGCACATCAAACGGTCAATGCAAACGCAACGCAAACGCAACGCAAACTCAACGCAAACGCAACGCAACGGAAACGCAACGCACTTTTGGTAAAGAAAAACGGTCCAGGGTCTGTACCTCACTTTGAGCTATAATGTTGAACATTCGCCCAAATGAGGTAGGCAATGGGTTCTGTCCAAAGGCCAGGAAATACCAAAGTCCTTAAAAATGGTAGTTGTTATTCCCTGCTTAACGTTTGATTGATAATCGATTTTCGTCGAAAACGATGTTGTTCTTAGTTTGAAACGATTTCTTGTTACTACAAATCAATTTAAAAAAAAGCTTTTACTTGGAATTATTAATAGAGCATTATTTATATCACAGGGATTTTTTTTTATTTTTTTTTCTCCAACAAAAAACTCATATCAAGATTTTTTTTTAAAATCAAAGTTTCTCTATGTGAGGAATTCAATTTCTTGAGATGAATGATTTATTGATACAAAAACAAAAACCCATTCTGCTATCATGATATCAATGAGGTCGAATATATGATATTAACAAATACATTTCTATTTTAAAATATAAATTTTGACGTTTTAATTTCAGGAACCTGAATACTTGATATCACGAAATAGTTTTTAGTTTATACCAAGCATGCAAATAACTGATATTTGAAAATAAAAGAAGGGCGCTTTTTCAGAAAAAAATGTTCCATTTCACATGGAAATAAATCGACGACTCTTTATATGCATATTCTTTAAAAACTGCTATCTGTTATGAACAGAGCAAACACACCTTGGGTGATATACATGTATAAAAAAAACATCGGATGGTGACAAAATGTAAACCTCATTCGTACGGGTTTCTGTCCGCCGATTTAACCAGCGAGTAACAGGTGAGGATAGAATGAACTATTTGATAATTAATTCGTGCTTTACACATCACATGGTATACACTTTACAAGTATCTTATGATATGTCTTAGAAGTCATGTGAGGGACAAAACATTAATTTTTACATTCACTTGTTCCCCCATGTTGAAGTTGTATTATATGACAAAGAAGCAGTAATTCAAATATTTTGTGTTGAGAGATGACATTTTCTCCGAATAGTCTTTATTTTATTTCATGCAGACAACACAAGATAGATATTTATTCTGTTCATATGGCGGGCATCTGAGTGAACCACACTCCGCTTTTACAGCGAAAAACAACGCCCCATTTTCGTTGGCGTCGACCCCTCCGACTACGGACTGCGCATGCTCGTCCACGCAGATGTACTCGGAAGCTGCTGCAAAATTATAGTTCCCTGCCGCCAGTGAACCACTGTACGCCTTCGTCCAGCCGCTGAAGCATGTTGCCCTCGCTGGTATCATCACAGAGGAGATAAATGACGTAGTCCTACAGACCGCACACGGAACGTCTTTGTCACGTGATTGTGAACCAAAAGGTGTTGAAGAAGGGTGGGATTCGTATTCAGCGCCATACATTCTTGCAGAATAGTCATCATTGGGTAGATCTTTGTAAGGTCCCCACACCGGCTCTCGTGGTAAACAAACATAGTTCGCCGCCGCACCTTTGTGTGTATAAAAGGATCCGCCCGCGTAACCTGCAATGCGTTTGATATACAGAATGGCACGAATGTATACATTGGTTCATGGTAGTTTAGTTCCCCTGGAACATATTTTGAGATGTCAGACTAAAGACTAAAGACTCTTCATTCATTAGTTAATACTCTTTAAAAGTTATTTTAGAACTTATTGATTCACTCGTGTACACAATCAAAGAAACATTATTCTACAGAAATATCATTTAGCCCCGAGGGTTTAACACCAGCTTTAAATATCAAGAGGTTTGTTTTGTTTTGTTTTATATATTTTGCAGCTTGTTATTGTTTCATGTTAAATTTATTCTCTGTTATATATATTGTGATAAGAAATGGTTAGCTATCAGTGTTTTCTCTTATTATATATTTCGTGATATGCGACTGTTTTACTAACTTTTCTGTAACTTTTTTTTTGTGATATGTGATTGTTTTATGTAAACAGTTTTCGGTTATGTATTTTGTGATATGGAATGGCTTCATGATAATGTTTTCCTTATCAAAATGTTCGCGATGCTCATTTGTTGCATACTAGTGTATTTGTATCAGGTTCTCATATTGGACCATACTGTTGTTATTATTTATGAGACCTAAATATACATAAATATACATACATGGGTCAAAGATAACATAGAAGGCAGCTGATTTGACTCGATGTACAGTACGATACAACATACTTTCGGACAAGATGGCGGTTTATTTTTGTTGCGCGCTACACTGACAAGTGTGCGTGCAAATAAATAAAGTGTTATACAAAGACGTCGCTGATTTAAGAAGCTATTATTGGCTGCTATTGTCACCTGACAGTTAAAATGGCTCGGGATTTGATGTTGCCTGCTTTGTTTACAAATTTTGACAACTGAAAAAAGACGGGAAAAACTTACGAGTTGAGAGGTAAAAACAATATCTCGTAAATTACTAGAAGAGGGGCATACTATACGATATGTATCAGAACTACTTGGTATAGTGTACACCCAAGTCAAGAATCGAGAGTCTGAAAATAATGAACAGCAACTAAACGGTGACAGTCCGGGAGTCATTTTGTGTCGCTAGTCGTTGTAAACTATGTTACGGATTCATTATCTGAGGATGCATAACATGGCAAGGAGTTAGTCATATCACGGCAGTAAATGGCAAATAAACGCAGATAAGTATCAGGATATTTGTTATGACAGTCTGTGGCCAGTCTTGGCTCGTCATTTCTCTGGAAATTATATATTTCAGGGCGACAATGCACCTGTCTAACGTGTACGTTCTACCAAAGACTTAATTCATAGAAACGGAATTACGACCGCGAGCTGACCAGCCCAGAGCCCAGATATTAATATAATCGAAAATATGGTGTTACTAGCCAAGAGAAAGCTTCAACAACGTGTTGGGGTGATCGCTGGCAGAGATGATCTTTTTCATGAAATCCCGAACATCTGGGTAGAGATCACTCCAGACTATGTTAAATGCCTGTACCGATATTTTCCTCGGAGATTATTTAATGTCATTCGACTGACAAAGTACTAAGTAAGTTGTCAATATCTATTTTAATTTCTGAATTGCATTTCTTATCTTTGACATTTAACCTACTTGCAGTGACGAATGTAAACACGCCGCGATCTTGTCCGAATATATGCATGTCCATATTTGCCATAATAAAATATAGGAAATCTAATTTTGAAGGACCATACCGGAATAAACAAGCTCTGTTAAATTGGCAGGGCAGTCAGTCCTTCCCCAACGGACAAATGTGGCTCCTCCTGTACCTGTGATCAAACGTTTCAGACTAGAGATAAACAACAAACACACATTCAATAATCCATTGTGTAAATCAATATATTATTAGTTGGTTAACTCATTTTTAAAAAGATAACCGGCAGTGTAATTTGTCGAACATTCGAGGTAATCAGCTTAAGTAAAGGTCAAAGCACATACATACATTTGTAGCAGTAAAACAAATATATTTCTTATCAACCCTTTCTTAATATGACACGATGCAATTTAACGTAAACATACTTTTGAACAAAATGTTTGATGATTATAAAACATCACTTTAAAAATATGTTTAATAAAAACTACCATGCTCGGCCTGTGAGAGTTGTTGTTCCAGTGACGTTATTTTCCCTGCCTGTGTCTGTACCGTTGTCTGTAGCACCTGTAGTTCTTCCTGGATGTGAGTCATTTGATCTTGAATAGCGTGTGGGTCATTAACAAGAAGTCTCTTGGCATGGCTATCTTTACAACTTACAAAACATAGTAAAACATTTAAAAAAGTCGCCACACTTACAATGATATTAACGGTCGTCATTTTTCGTTTCCTCCTGCCAGTCAGTTCATGCCCGAATATATAGGAAAGTTAATCAGAAAAGATCAAAAGTTTATGTACATTTCAACGTATTGACAGATGGTTTGATTACAGATATTCTTACCGATGTTAAAATTCCCATAGAACCTGCCCACGCACGGATTTTCCTGAAACTTTACAAGTACTTCAATCATACCATGGCTGAACAGAAACAATAACTTTTATTCGAAATCGTGCAAAAAGAATAAGACCCACAGGGCCTGACATGCATTTGGTCAAATGAATGCATGTTACTCCCTTTTGAAGCTCCATAACATTTCTCTTACTTTATTTTATTCCATGAGAAATGCTTACATTGATTACAGACATGCTAGCAGTTAAAATGATACCAAATTTGAATATGTCGGTAAGATAATTAAGTTAACAACAAATTTTCAAAGTTCCAAAGAATGTCTCATTCAAATATTTTATCAAAATTTATTTTGATTATATTACTATGAACCATAATAAAATATTGAAATTAAACACCGGGAAAGTGTTTTTCCATACTGTTGAATCTCTGCAACACAAGCTTGCATTATCAAAATCTAGGTCACAGATGCAGGGTGGAGGAGGTTTTTTTTAGGGGACACAGACAGGTTTTGTTATACTAGCTTAATATAAGCCTACTACTTGTTACTTGTATTGCATTTTGGCAGAAAACAATAAGTGCTTAGTTTATTTCCATACTTCTGTATGAATCGCCCATCGTCACATAGCTAAAGGGCCGGGGGCAATATATAGAAATGGCCAGCGCACTAGCTAGACTGGGACACACGCCAAAGACCTTCAAAATACTAGTTGGACTCTCTACCAACTGAGCTATCGCAGACGATACCCCATACATGTATCATCAACAACTGACTTCTTAAAATTAGACACACGTTTACAAGATAGTTCTGATGAAGTTTGCTTTGGAGCATTTCCCAGAAAGTATGATATACAAGCAATATGTGCACACATTCCAACAGTTCGCTTACCAGTAGGGCAAGTACAGTAATAGTCTTTGATAGGATCTGCAACATCATACTGAATCCAGACATTGTATTTTGTTTGTGATTTATGTCAAGAATGAATCTGACCCCGGAGCAAACCAGTTGAATGTTGATGCAACCAAACCTCAAAGTCACCTAGGAAGTAAAATATTCCGCTATATATCCTGCTGCTTGCTACACAAGTTCCAGCCATACTGTAAACAGATTTTAAACTGAAAATAATTCAATAGTAGTATAGTAAAAGAGACTAGTGTAAGACAATGTAAAAACACTTAACGAAGATGAGAGAAGAGTGTAGTCATAAGACAATAAGAAATAAAAAATGAAATAAGCAAGACAGGCCAAGTTGGAAGGATAGCTTGCGAGGCATCAAGACAGTAAATGAGTGTTGTGAGCAAAGGGTGATGTTATGTCTTCAGTCAACGATATTTTTGTATATACTTGAGTGGTGGGTAAATATTGGGGTGTGTCATAACAAGATGCATTTACCTGCGTTCTTCTGATTAGGATGTGATGATGATGATCGAAGATGATTGTAGATAATGTTGATGATGGTCATACAGCGATGTTGATAATAATGATGACCGAACATTGTAGAGGATGCTGATATGTTGTTGATGATGATGTCAGATGATGGTATATGATGATGATGATTATGGATTGAATGTATAGATGACGATACTGATGGTGTATGATGATGATGATATGTTATTGTTTTTAATGGTTTTATGCACTGTTGTTGATGATAGTGATGACAATGCTGCAAGATGATGGTGTATGACGATGATTATGATGGTGGCAATGTTTTCTTGCTGACGATGATGATAACAATGACGTCAGAAAATGATGTTTGATGAGGATGATGATAATGATGCTGATGCTGATGATGATGATTATAACACATTGTGGATTATTATAATGATGATAATGATGTAAACAGATAGCGTATGATGATGATGATGATGATGATGATGATGATGATGATGATGATGATGATGATGATGATGATAAAACATTGTGGATTAGTAAAATGATGATGATGTAGTAAACAGATAGATGATTATGATGATGACAATATATTGATGATGATGTAATGGTAGTAGACTTGTATGTAATAGTCAGTAGACATGTATGTTATGTTCAACAGACTTGTATGTGATGGTCAGTAGATATATAATGGTAAGTAATCATGTAATGGTCAGTAGACACGTAATGGTCAGTTGACATGTAATGGTTAGTAGACTTGTATGTAATGGTCAGAAGATATGTATATAATGGTTAGTAGACTTGTATATAATGGCGAGTAAACTTGTATATAATGGTCAGTAGACTTGTATGTGTTGGTCAGTAGACATGTATATAATGGCCAGTAGACAGGTATGAATGGTCAGTAGACGTATATGTAATGGTCAGTAGACTTGTTTATAATGGTCGATAGACTTGTAATAGTCAGTAGACTTGTATGTGATGGCCAGTAGACTTGTTAATAATGGTCAGTAGACATGTAATGGTCAGTAGACATATAATGGTCAGTAGACTTGTAATGGTCAGAAGACTTGTATGTAATGGTCAGAAGATGTGTATATAAGGGTCAGTAGACTTGTATATAATGGCCAGTAGACTTGTACATAATGGTCAGTAGACTTGTATGCAATGGTCAGTAGACATGTATATAATGACCAGTAGACAGGTATGTAATGATCAGTAGACGTTTATGTAATGGTCAGTAGACGTGTATGTAGTGATCAGTACACTTGTAATGATCAGTAGCCGTGTATGTAATGGTCAGTAGACGTGTATGTAGTGATCAGTAGACGTGAATGTAATGGTCAGTAGACTTGTATGTAATGGTCAGTAGACTTGTTTGTAGTGGTCAGTAGACATGTGTGTAATGGCCAGTAGACATGTATATAATGGTCAGTAGACGTGTATGTAATGGTCAGTAGACGTGTATGTAATGGTCAGTAGATGTGTATGTAATGGTCAGTAGACGTGTATGTAATGGTCAGTAGACTTGTATGTAATGGTCAGTAGACATTATATAATGGTCAGTAGACATGTATATAATAGTCAGTAGACATGTATATAATAGTCAGTAGACATGAATATAATGGTCAGTAGACATGTATATAATGGTCAGTAGGCATGTATATAATGGTCAGTAGACATGTATATAATAGTCAGTAGACATGTATATAATTGTCAGTAGACATGTATATAATGGTCGGTAGACATGTATATAATAGTCAGTAGACTTGTATTTAATGGTCAGTAGACATGTGTATATAATGGCCAGTAGACATGTATATAATGGCCAGTAGACATGTATATAATGGTCAGTAGATATGTATGTAATGGCCAGTAGACGTGAATATAATGGTCAGTAGACGTGAATGTAATGCTCAGTAGACTTGTATGTAATGATCAGTAGACATGTATATAATGGCCAATAGACGGGTATGTAATGGCCAGTAGACGTATATGTAATGGTCAGTAGACTTGTATGTAATGATTAGTACACTTTTAATGATTAGTAGACGTGTATGTAATGGTCAGTAGATATGTATGTAATGGTCAGTAGCCGTGAATGTTATGGTCAGTAGACGTGTATGTTATGGTCAGTAGACGTGTATGTAATGGTCATTAGACGTGAATGTAATGGTCAGTAGACATGTATATAATGGTCAGTAGACTTGTGTATACTTGGGTATATATAGCATGGCACCAAAAGGGATCTGCCTCCAAGGATATGTCTTCTAGGTCCATTTTCAGTCAGTCTGTGTTAGTGGGGTAGGTATATGAGACAGGCTGGTAGACTATGTTCCCGGTTCTCAATTTTTTTTTTTTTTTAAATTGATGTAAACAATACCCTAAAACTATTTTTAAAGACTAACGAAGATGAGTCATCTGAGAAAACCTATACAAAATAGACTTTGAATGTTCAAGTGTGATTCTTTTGGTCGATATTTCTAATAGAATGTGGTCATGGTAAGCCAGTTGCTTTTTTATATCACTGACTCAAAACATGCAAAATACATTTTAATGGAATTCTTAGTGTCTGCACAATCATAATTTGAAACAATCCTGATTGTTTGTACTTATGACATTAAATATTGGGTTACCACCTAATTTTCAGGGAAAACATCAATACATGCCCTTTCTGCCTTTATTTTACAAACTTTAAAATAATAATTTCAGTTTCTGAAGTTATTTCACCTCAACATTAAAATAGCAAAGTTTGAATAAAATCCATGCGTGGGCAGATTAAGAACCCCACCTTTCAGACAATTTTAAAACGTCAAAGTTCGTGTACTTTTCTAACGAATTGACAGATGGTTTAATAGGATATGCCCATTTGCGTTATTGTAACAGATAGTTCACTAAGATAGGTTTACTTCCGGTTCAAGAATGTGTTTGTTAACCTTAATTATAAAACATCCTCTTTACAGATATAAACAAAATATTACTTAATATATGTGGTTTCCTTTACACTTAAAAGACGTTAAATGCTAAAATAACTTCAACAATTAAGACAAAATACAATGAATGTTTAACATGTAATATAGTTACATACGAACACGTCAATAAATGCGAAAGGTGATCAAAAGTTCGTGTACATTTCAACGTATTGACAGATGGTTTGATAAGAGATGTCTAATTTCAGACAATGTTAAAACGTCAAAGCTCGTGTAGAAAAATGTCTCTTTTCACGACATTGGCTTGACTTTAAAACTTACGACAAGTTGTATTCACTTCTGACTTAACAAAAAAATTTACGAAAGTCAAATTGTTCCTATTAACATATAACATTCTCCGCTTGCAAGACATTGTGACTGGAACTTGGCAAAATCGGGGAGGACTGTTGACGGCTATTTTTTATTTCATCAATCGAACCCCTGACTGTCCAATATACCAGTTTTGTGAAATACAGTTACGGTTACCCTTGACAATTTACTTTTTTCTCTCGTTCGTATTGCTTTTTAACTCGGAAGTACGACTTTTTTTATCTTGTACGTTCGACTTTTTTACTCGTACGTAAGTTTTTGTATCTCGTTCGTAGGAAGATTAAACTCGTACGTACGACTTTTTAATCTAAATATAATGTTCATTCCATAAAAAAAAAAAAAAAAAAATTCAGCCGGTTCCCTTTAGACTAGTTCCCTTTAAATATGTATTTATTTAATTGAAAACATGTAAACGTCAAATACATTTATTTCAGCAAAAGGCAGTATTATGGTGAATTATTTAAATTCTCGGTGACTTAACATATTACAAAAACGCTAAATTATTATATTATACTTTTAGAAGGCATCCATAGGAAAACTGGACAAACGCGAATTCAACAAAAAAAAACCTACAGCGCTTCATTGAATTTGCCTTTGCACTGTCTATTTTTCATTATGCACAGATTTCTAGTCACCATATGGTATCAAGGCAAATAAGTAGCATGAAAAAAGCCAACTGCCAAATAGTTGGTGGGCTAACATTATTTGTAACCAAAGTAGTGTTGATTGCTGATTATCACCAGATTGAAATGGAGAGATGTCGTGTAATTTGTTTATTTTGGCGTTATCAGGAACAGTGCCTATTCATTTGCTAAGTCTGGCTGCAGAGTTTTAGTGATATAAATCAAATAAACTGATTAATTATGAGCAGTTTATCACCCAACCCTCAAAATCATTAGGGATCTTTCTAAGCCTCCCAATTCCACGAAACAAGATTAAAAAATATTAATTTAATCCGATCCCATATTTTTCTGGTAGAGCAGGCAAAAATAAAAACGAAACATGTATATCACTATTTTATTTTATTTGATTGAAACATTATGTATGATAAATCTTCCACATATAACCATCCACCTAGTGGAACATGTCTCTCCGTGAAGCCTATCGGAGTTCAGTCCCTTTAACATCAAGTGGCCAGCCAGCCAGCCAGCCGCAAACGAATTCCCAAGACAAGCCAGCAGCATTTACAAACG
Organism: Mizuhopecten yessoensis; assembly: GCF_002113885.1. NCBI lineage: Eukaryota > Metazoa > Mollusca > Bivalvia > Pectinida > Pectinidae > Mizuhopecten > Mizuhopecten yessoensis. The sequence goes on from NW_018404085.1 coordinate 398,617, forward strand.
TTACTTCATATACGTATTCAAATAATGAAAACCGTATTTTGCTTTCTTTAGTTCGTCTATTTCGCTCTGCTTTTCATGCAGGGATTCCTGTGGCCCGCGATTGCCGACATTCTCCATCTTCTGACCAACCTTTGCTGTCCGCTCAGATGTCTTTCTGTCGAAGTCCTTTTCCTGGTTCTTCCTCATCTTGTCTACAACCTTACTTACTATTTCTTTTATATCTGATGCTTTCACCGGTCCAAATGACAAAATTGTTAAATCCCCTTTGTGGCTACATTACCCAACTGTACATGAATCTTTGCAATAGTCTTCTAAATGTGTCCATTCGTTCAACTATCTGCCTGGTTCCAGAGACGCAGGTATCGTATTTCTAAAAGGAACAACACGCATAACTGATGATGACGACCACAACTGGAATCTTCCAAACAACAGTATAAAGTTCACAAAATGTATTAGAGCACAATAAGTGTGTGTTGTCTACTCTGTGATCAAAACCACACTTATCAAGTTAATTATTGCATGTGGGATACTATATGAATATATTTCATGCTTTTCTTGTCAGAATATCAATATATTCACAAGATTGAATAATATCTATCACTCATATATGAGCCAAACTTACTTATTTATAAAAATATATTTCAAATCTGGAATCGTGCTGACTATTTTTTGTGACGGCACCCTCCTACTAGTAGTATTGAACGTGGTTTTGCTGGTTATAAGAACGTCAATAACTTGCTTGCTGTTATTGCTTCCGATTCTTAATCCTGTAGTTTAAGAGACTCCATCAACTTTTGGAATGTTGGAAATCAAAGACAATGAGAGAGAGAGAGAGAGAGAGAGAGAGAGAGAGAGAGAGATTTTTTAAAATCTTATAAAAAAAGAACAAATCAGTGGGTATATCAGTATACCATTTAAGTTTATTTTATAACTTCTTTTGGTCTAACGTTCCAGTAGATACTGGTTGGAATACTCCTTACAATGACCACATCCACCTGATTAAGACGTTAATAAATTATATATGAAAAGGTCATGATTTAAGGAACTTGACTTATGTAGTAGACGACGATAAAAAACATTAGTTTTCATTCATTGGTCCAAATTCAGCAAAAAGCCTCTCACTTTGATCACCCTTTTTATTTTCTTATGTTTTGTTTTTAAGTGTTAAGGGGTTAAAATGCTTAATATCACCATGTCGACAATTCCATGTGCTTGCTTCTTTTTGCATAAATGAGGATCTTTTAAGATTAAGCCTACTTAGTAGAATGTGGTAATAATCATAGTCTCTAAGATTATAATTTGATTTTTTAATTTCGAATTACGGTCGTTCGATGAGTTCGCTAGTGCAAAATCATCGGCAAAACATCTAACAATGGATTGTAAGGTTTTCTCCTTAACAAGAAAATCCACTTTGCCAAAAACGACCAAGGGCTTTCANGATGAGGGGGCTCATAGACTCTCGCACATCTGTGACCAAGTATTAAAAAAAGCGTAGCTGAATCGAGTCATTTTGGTACACATATCACAACGAATTGTATATTTTTTATAAAGCATACGGTCATATTATTTACTTTTAAACGGAATCGATTACGACCTACGTTTTTTTTCAATAATTTGAAAAATTAATAAATTTGCAATTTGAAATGAATTTCAATCTACATTGATTGCAGCTTACCGGTATCATTTCCAACATTAAATTTAGATTCATTTATCACCGGGTCTAAAGTTACACCGGCTCACTTCAACTATATATATACAGTATATACCACTCTGTAACTCATGTGATCAGATAATCTGCGTCTTTATCGTTTATCACGTTTTACGTGGATTCAACTGAAACAAGAATCTAGTTAACTTCTTTCTGTTACCTGGGGATACATATTGTGGCAGATGTCGAGGATACAAACAAGGTTACTATTGGCTTCCTCACTGCTTGTTGCCATGGTATTCGCTTTAACCACAATGGATATTATCCGACCAGGTAAGTAATTATTTAACCTATATCATTATTGGTGATCGATACCGATTAATAATGACGATGGCTTGACCATGAAATATGCAGTATGCTATTGGGACTGTCAGAAAAAACAAATAGTAGGTCTTAATCTTAATCACTGGATTTCATAAATGAGATAAATGTACACAGGTATTTATACACGACCTTTTACCCCATCCTACTAACATTCGGGTATGTCAATATGGTAATCTGTTCGCCTATCTCTTATCTCTGATCTCAGTATAGGATCTTAGTACAACGACATGAGAAACTGTGACATTTATAAAGTGTATAACAAATAATGCTTCTACCCTACCATGACATAACGAGACGATTTAGACAGGCTGGAAGGATGAGTAATATTCAATATCTAAAGAAATGGGCCTAGTCATTCACTCTTACATGTACAATTTTAATAATATTGTACTTAATATGGTAGCTTATTCCAAATTCAAACGGAATTGGGCAACAGACGTAATGCATATACCAGCCCTCTCCTGGTATGGACAACATACTTTTTTATATATTAATTGTAAAATGCTTTAAAAGCTTTCTACGTCGAGGACAGAAGTCATCGATCAGAGCTCCCACGCAGTGATTTATTCATTTAAGCTATTTTAGTCATATATGCGCTATGGGAGTTCGCTCTTCTACCCCACAGAGGTGTATAATGACTGGTCATCAATTAATTATTGGGTGTTTTAAATAAGGATAAATCGCTAATGCAGTTGTGTTTCATATTTTGAATAAAGATGCATTTCCATAACTTACCCGTTATCAATCTGAGACATCAATCGCTGTCCTTGAACGAAATCAGCAAATGTACTCGGAAAGACTACTGATTATCATTAATGTTTACATATCACACACATAAAACACCAGATCATACTTAGTATCTGATATCGGTAGACTTCGTTACACACAAGCACTTAGCCGTATAAATAATCATCCGTCTGTATGTAAGAGGTAATTATCTATTAGACCCACAAACATCACATATCTAAATACATATAGAATACAGCATGTTTGATTTACATATCACACCATGCATAAACTGATACCCTAATATCGGTTTGAGAACGAACGCCTCACGGCGTTGTATAAGCGATTTCAATTGAATTGGGAATGGTATTGATAAGATAATTCCATATTCTTTTACAATACCGGTGAATTTTATCACAGTGACTTAGCCAGCGCTTATGATACAGTGTACTGTATTCTCCTAGTAGCCGGAATTCGTTTTGAGGAAGTCATCGGCTATCCATTGATCAAGTCGACACATAAAAACAAAAATGGGTTCCAAACATATCATACGCGTCATTTTAACGTTAGAATAACGTGTTGTTATTCGTCCATATTCTCCGTTGTTTTATGTTTTTTTACCTTGCTCTTTTTATCATATTTTGAGGAAGCAAATTTTAAACATAGATGGGGTCATTATATACAATGGTTTCGAAAAAGACCCCATACAGTAGATAAGTAATACCAAGCATGCATGTGTTCATCAAATTGCACATATTTATTGCGCGAACGGATAAATTTTTCAGGACTTTCCCCTCGTTAAGTATATGTCCATACATACTTTACGTCGTTCAGTGAGATCCGTCTCCATATGACTAAAAAGCCAACCCCAAATGTGTGGTTTGACAAAAAGAGGTATAAAAAGAGAAATGTAATTAATTTCAACAGTTATCAAACCGCTTGTAACATAACAAATCTTCAAAACATCGCTATGTGCGACGGACATCTCGTCAACAAAACGGATTATTCTTAGACCTGTTGGCTGTTATTAAGTGGAAATGCTATTGCATACAAAGGGCCGGTTTCCAAAACGGCCCCTTCTCTGATTCAAATTTCCTGTTGGTGGTGCATTGCCCATGCCCTTGTGGTCACAAATCTATAAAGTATAAAGATTTAGGTCACTTGGTTTGTTTTTTATGGCTCCTCAAAGTTGTACCTTTCAGAAGCTGTCTAAGTGTTGATAAAATGTGCATGTTATGTAAAATATTAATGAAAATCTAATCAAATGATGGTCACCGTAAAGAATACATTCATGGCATGATTGTGACAAAAAATCATGTTTCCATCGCGCCATTTGGCTGTTTTATGGAAGAAACAATCTCAAAAATGCCATTTTCGATGATAACATTTTAGACACAAAAACTGTGTTTTTTAGAGAATACACCCTTTTATGGGCGTTGGATGCAAACCAATTTTTATCCTATTAAACAGTACGTAATATGCTATTGATGAGAGGAAAAATCATCAAAATGTAAGTGGTGGAACATTTTCAAATGTTGGGTTGAATTAGCCTATGGTTGAATTGCCGATTTTCGACTTTCTTTAGATAATTAACAAAAAAACGAGAGTATTTGCTCGGTATGTTGAGAATATGTACACAGATATGAAAAAAAGTGAGAGAAACACTTTTTCATAAAAAAAATCCAAGATGGCTACTTCACAAGTCCCCGTGGTTGAAGACATTGGCTGACAAATAGACAGAACAACAAACAAAACGTGTTCCTTATGATTTTGGTTGGTTTTCGCATTTACGGGAGTGTTCATAGCTACGGGCGATTGTATAATACCTATATTTATAAGTTTGGTTAGTCACATGGTAACGGGGATCTTTCATATCGAGCCCCAAACATACTTTCGACATATGCACTCCGTTGCCGCATGGAAAACTATTTCAAGTTTTGTCGGAATTTCTTTACCTGTGGTTGTAATGGTCGAGGGTTTTCCAGCGTCCTGTAATACCCAAGGTAGTACAAGATACTGGAGATGTGCGCACACATTCCCATCGTTCTCTCTCCAACTGGGCACTGGCAGTAGTAGTCCTTTATTGGGGCCTCAACATCGGGTGAAACGGTGAACCGTATCCAAACGTTATATTTCGTTTGGCTTTTGTGTCGAGAATGTATTTGACATCGGAGAAGGTCTGGGGAGTGCTGGTAAAGCCACACCTCATAGTCTCCGTCATCACTTAAATGTTCGGCGATGTAACCAGGAGCCAGAGATATCTGATACGTTCCACACGTAATGGTTCTCAAGTAATCAAGATCGAGACGGGGAAACAGTACGGAAGATGCATCCATCTTGACAAACTCGGACCTTGCCCGTCTAGATAGATCCGGATCTGTCTTGACTCTCTGAGCTAAACCATTCGGTGTTGTCAAACGGTCCTTCATACGTTCAGCCATTAGCCTATCTTTGGCATCTCTCTCTGGAGATCTCTGGTAGATCGGTCCTCTAATACCATTCAGACAGGCTGTGACGGTTCGAAGCAAAGCCTCGATGACATTGATAAAGCTGTTAGACACCAATTGCGTTCGGAAGAACGTCCAGTGTTTCAGACGACCATGATAGGATTCCACAATCCACCTCGATTTGGTGATAGTTCTGTCAAGATTTGCTTGGACGTCAGAATGTTGACTTTGACCGGGTTTCAGGTATGACGGCATGCTAGCATTGAGGCCAGAGGCTTCGAGAACTGGTAGGACATCTCTAAAACCTCGGTCAACGACAACGTTGTCGTCTGGTTGTAGCCAAGTAACTAGCTTGTCCATGACTTTTTTTGTAATTGTAGCATCATTTTCGCTGCCAGTGAATGGTCCTACTGTGTCCAGAATGTAGCCATCTGGTAAGGCGATGCTCATGAATTTGAGATAGTTTCTCTTCTTCTGGCCACAGTAGGACATTCTCTGGAGCTTGTGGTCGGAGCTTTTCTGGATATAAATATAGGTGCCATCTAATATGGCAGTGGCTTTATCTCCAAAAAATGCTTCTGAAAAGACAGTATTGTGCCCGAGCAACTGTTCTCTTGTCAAGTGATCCGGACCTAGAAATTGTGGGACTATCGATGTGTCTAATGCCTGTACTATGGAGTGGAAAGTTTTGGACACACTTGACTTGGAAATTCCAAAAAGAGAAGAACACTGACTCCAGGAAATGTCGGTTTTCAGTTTTACCCAGAACAGTAATAGAGCATCGTGTGTAGTCTTGGTATATATACCAGATGAAAGATATGGGGAACAGTGCGAGTGGATTTCGAGGAACTGATCTTTGGACCAACCTGTCCAGGCCATGCATGCCGAGTCATCAAGAGAAGAAAAGCTTATTGTAAACGCAGACTGGTTCTGTGAAAGGACGTGCGACACCTCTAGGAGGTCATTAATGATTTCGGACGATTTTGATGGTAACTGAGATTCCAAGGAACCTCTACCATCAAGGACAACCTCTGTAGACGGATCTAAGTCGTTACCAATAAGGTGAATGGAGCAGACGCGGGATGAGGTGGGACACCACAGTTTGTGTGAATAGATCAGGTGATGTCTTGCACGTTTTGGTAAGACTGATGATTTTGTTCCATTTCTTGCAAAGGTAACAAGACAGAGACAGCATTTTTTGTGTGAAGATGATCCATTCAAAAGATCATGAAGGGTCAGCAACGGCAGGATATGGGACGGGGAGTCGTCTTCTTCCTCTATTTCCTGGTTCTGCTCGGGTTCAGGTTCAGGCTGATTTTTGTTCCGAAGATACTTCATGTAGCACTTCTGGCAAATAAGTGCTTGTTCCTTTGCTGACATCAATCCTTGTTGCACCAGCGTATCTAGGAGCCATTTATATTGTGGACTATTTACATTGCGTGCACTTCTGTTCTTATTGCCACTACGTTTCTTGAAGTATACTTGACACCCTTCTCCAACACATTTACCCTCCATCTTGAAACAATAACGATTGGTTTATGAAGCGTCGATAAAGTAACAAAATAGCAAGCCACCGATGATTGCTGTAAACAGCTAATACTTAGTAGTTTGGTACAATTATGCGAAAATGTGTGATAAATAACGAACAACTAATTACACAAAATAACAAGACAATATAATAAATCACATTCAATACCTCCAAGAAGCGCAGAATTGATTGATTACTTAGAACAAAATAAAGTATTTCATATGGATAATCTATCTATTCGATGTGGCGTGGTCGGCAGGCACAAAGAAAGTGAGACAAGTCAGGGTCCCAACCCTGACAGAGCCACAACGCTTTGGAGATGGGACAATAAAACAAGGAAAGTGAGACAAGAATAGCTAGCGTCGAGTCAATGATTCCGTAAACGTATAGACAAAGACAAGAAGATACGGATAAATGTACAAGGCCACACGATCAGAAAATTCAGAAGAGGACAACTTGAGATAGAACAGTATTCATGTATCAGGGTGTCCTCAGTGTAAATCTTTATATCGATACTGTTTATTTAGTCGTTACACATCATAAAACTGTCATGAAAATATCCGCTCTGATATTCAATATAAAAGTTTGTATATAATAAGCTATATAATAGGGTTTCAGACAAGGTTGTTACTCATTTCCCCTTTTCTTTCAATTTACAACCACATTCAGGCGGCGATATGAGAACGTTCCACCACATGGAATTAGCTGATTTTTGGTACACATATGAAACAAGTAAAGCTCTATCCGATTTTCTGATGGAAATTTGCATCCAAAACTATATAACGGGAGAAAATTGCAATTTTATGGCATTTTTCTTCATAATTGTGTCTCTGCAAGTGCATTTTCATCCGAGAATATTTTTTTTATGTTTTATGATTAAACACGATGTTTTGGAAATATTTATCAAAAGAAATTTATACTATGTTGCGAATTACAGTTTCGAGATAACCTTCTTTTATTTACGAACTTATGTCTTTGATGCTGAAATTGACAACTTTATAAAAATATATTTTCACTGAAATTATGAAATCTGGGTGTCGGAAAGGTGTAAAATTATTCTTCGGAAAAGAAAAAAACAGTAGTTGAGCTTGATAAGAAATTATACGGGGGCAGGCTCCTATGGAGAATTAACATTACTGGAAACAGGCCCTTTAGTCGTTTTACATTAGAGTTTTTCCTCGCCATTTTTTCGTTGTTGAATGCTCAGCCAACTAAACGGCTAAGATCCTTAAAGTTGTAAATATTAGCTCAAAAACAAAAAATATCAGGGATGGCCGAACTTGCCCCGGTCTCCCATATGTAGATTTTTTATATCATCAATGATTGGTAAAAATGTATTCACAATATAATGTTCGCATCAATGACGCTATTTTCCTCAAGTCAAAGCTAAAGTAGATATTTGTTCTTGTGCGTAACGTATATGATAGGTCGGGTGGCGCAGTGTCGTCTTCACCAAGATGGCCGGATTCAATTCCGGTCACCTGCCCGACCACGCGGGATTTCTCCGGATACTCCAGCTTCCTCCCAAATTAAGAACTAAACCCTCTGTGTACACGTGCTTCCGTCAGGGCTACGCTCTTATCATATTTTGTTAGCATACAATTAAGGAGTGAGGTATTTTAAGTGATATGCTTGAAAACAAATATTATAATTCCGTTAATTCAAGTACAATATAAAAGTTTCATTCAAATGACTCAAGTTTTGTAGAAGTGTAAAACTTGCAACTGTGAGCATTGTGACGAAATGCTCTCGGAGGGATCTTAATAATAAAGTTTAGTAAAAGCCAAGACCAATTAACTTTGTATACACGTAGAAGCAATGCCCATTTAGTTAGATATCAAATTCCAGCAACTCATTATTCTATTATGGCCCTTTCCCGAGGGAACTGTTCTCTTATAGTGTTGTCTGGGGAGGTATAGTGCCCGCGCCGTTATTCCTCTATAGACGACACTATAAGAGAACTGTTCTGGAGGGATAGGGTCATACTAGATTTAGTACATCACATGACTGTCGTTTGACAATAAAAAGTAACATATTTGATAATTAACAACAAATGGCAATAAGATAATTTTTTGAGTAGATATCTCCTTCAATTCACTGGATTGAATCACCGCTAGGTCACATACGGTTCCCCTTTCCAGTAGGAAGTCTTTAAGGACTGCTTCCTCTTTATGCTTTGCTAAGCCTCTGCGAAGCAATCCGCATTACTGGTTCCGAAATTCGAAGCTAGGTTCGAAGTTGAGCAAACTTGGCACGTTCTGTGCCCTGATAGGTTGACAGTTTTTGGACAAAAAGTTTGTCAAAAATGACCGGATCAAACATTGTAAGTGTATTTATATTATATAAAAGACAAAGGGTAAGCTTAAGTTGAGCAAAACAAGCATATCGTTTATTAGCATACAGCTTTTGATGCTCGACGATTTCCGAACAATAAATGTTTTCCTTAATAACCGGACACAGCGGATAACTGTAAATGGAGATAGGTCAGTTTGGAAAGATGTTTTTAAACACATTGGATGCGCAAAAGATACAACTTTGGTATATCGTAACTCGTAACTGTTTGGTAACTGACTTATCTAAGAGGAGAACTGATTTAGATCACGTTAACAGCACACAGAAAAAAAACCTATTATTTCACCATGAATGAAGAAACAAGTTTGGGGGGGGGGGGGGGGGGGGGGTCTACATCATAACCTATTCTGTTATATGAAAATGAAAAAGTCGCCAGATTCAAATAAGAACTGTACGCGACAGATCTCCATTGTAAATATTGCACAGATGTTCAAAGCAACTGTTAATCCTCGTCTTATATAAATATGTTTCTGTTTTATATCTTACAATTGAAGGAAGCCCGAAGCCACCTTTTCTCGACGAAGAAAAAAGTTACACCAACTCAACATCAATCCAACTGATGATGATCAAGACATCAGAAGTTATTTGGAAACATATCATTATAAGCAAAACAAAAGATAAGCGTGAAGTGGTACGGTTAAAAAGCAGGAACGACATTGTGCTTGTCGACAAAGAGCTTGAGGCCGACACAGATTATCAAATTGAAATTTACGTCAAAATTGGAGACAAACGAAGTGAATCCCAATTTGTTTTCATGAAGACGAAAGACGTCAAAGGTGGTTATTACACGCCTTGTTGCATACTTTGTTTACAGCTTTTCTGTATAAAAGTAAATTATGTCAGTGTCACATCATCTCAGATAGACACAAACGACTTACATCCTCATCTTCATACAAAATCCTTAACCCAGACAGGTACATTTTGTTTCTATATTTCATGATAATACCAAGCATGCATCAAGATAGTATTACCAGTTTTTAGGTAAAATTAATAACTTTGGAAAAATTGAATAATTCTTAGAACGTTGATTATTGTAATGTTGTAAACCATTAAAAACTATCATCCGCTCATTCTATTTCCAGTTTCCATGCCATGCCTGATAGGGGCAATAACGGGAGGGGCCATCGTCGTCGGAGGTTTGGCTGCATTTGGTCCAATATTGGCTGCACTTGGGTTCGGTTCCGGTGGAATTATCAGTGGAACAATGGCGGCCTGGCTGATGTCATTCGGGAATATTTCCGCCGGAAGTCTTTTTGCAATCCTGCAATCAATCGGTGTTGTTGGTTTGAGTATAACCGTTAAAGCAGCGTTTCTAGCGGCTGGGTTGTCTATTGGGTGCATGGCCGAAGTCATGTAATATTCCCCTTTACCAAAAAGGCAACCTGTCTGTTAAAGCAAAATATCTTTGCAGATAACGCTTCTCACCTCTCCTATTCATATTATGACACTTTTGTGCAATTAGGAAACAAGCCCCGTTGTGAATAAGGATTTACAATGTAGCACAAGTCTGCAAATCCCATTGCTAACTATGTACGTAGCATTAGTGTTGTCTTGAAAAAGGAATAGGTCACTCTAAAAACTCAAAACTCATATGGGTACAGTATAGAAAATGGCTTACTTATTTTAAATTACTTCATAAGTTTTACCCGACATTGGGTAAGCTTTACCCGTCATTGGGTAAAATCTATAAATTGGACACAATGTCAATAAATTCCCGGGTAATATTTGTTCATAAAATAACAAATTCCAAGTTTGGGTAAATGAATAACTATTTGGATGTATAGGCCTAAAATGCTTATCCTGGCCAGAGCTTATCGTTAGAAGACATTTATTGGAATGACCTTGAAATTGACAACGATCTCGTCTTAGTAATATTCTGGAGTAATGCGCCACGCGTCCTCTCCTCCCTAATACCACATTCCGGTCGTCCTCTCCTCCCTAATTCCACATTCCGGTCATCATCTCCTCCCTAATATTACATGCCGGTCGTCCTCTCCTCCCTAATACCACATTCCGGTCGTCCGCTCCTCCCTAATACCTCATTCCGGTCATCCTCTCCTCCCTAATACCACATTCTGGCCGTCATTCCCTCCCTAATACCACATTCCGGCCGTCCTCTCCTCCCTAATACCACATTCCGGTTGTCCTTACCTCCCTAATCCCACATTCCGGTCGTCCTCTCCTCCCTAATTCCACATTCCGGTCGTCATCTCCTCCCTAATATCACATGCCGGTCGTCCTCTCCTCCCTAATACCCCATTCCGGTCGTCCACTCCTCCCTAATACCACATGCCGGTTGTCCTTACCTCCCTAATACCACATTCCGGTCGTCCACTCCTCCCTAATACCACATTCCTGTCGTCCTCTCCTCACTAATACCACATTCCGGTCGTCCTCTCCTCTCTAATACCACATGCCGGTCGTCATCTCCTCCCTAATATCACATGCCGGTCGTCCTCTCCTCCCTAATACCACATTACGGTCGTCCTCTCCTCCCTAATACCACATTCCCGTCGTCCTCTCCTCCCTAATTCCACATTCCGGTCATCATCTCCTCCCTAATATTGCATGCCGGTCGTCCTCTCCTCCCTAATACCACATTACGGTCGTCCTCTCCTCCCTAATACCACATTCTGGTCGTCATTAGCTCCCTAATACCACATTCCTGTCGTCCTCTCCTCACTAATACCACATTCCGGTCGTCCTCTCCTCCTTAATACCACATTCCGGTCGTCCTCTCCTCCCTAATATCACATTCCTGTCGTCCACTCCTCCCTAATACGACATTCCGGTTGTCCTTACCTCCCTAATACCACATTCCGGTCGTCCACTCCTCCCTAATACTACATTCCGGTCGTCCTCTCCTCCCTAATACCACATCCCTGTCGTCCACTCCTCCCTAATACCACATTCCAGTCGTCATCTCCTCCCTAATACCACATTCCGGTCGTCCCCTCCTCCCTAATACCACATTCCAGTCGTCCTTACTTCCCTAATACCACATTCCTGTCGTCTACTCCTCCCTAATACCACATTCCGGTCGTCCTCTCCGCCCTAATACGACATGCGGGTCGTGCACTCCTCCCTAATACCACATTCCTGTCGTCCTCTCCTCCCTAATTCCACATTCCGGTCGTGCACCCCTCCCTAATACCACATTCCGGCCGTCCTCTCCTCCCTAATACCACATTCCGGTTGTCCTCACCTCCCTAATACCACATTCCGGTCGTGCACCCCTCCCTAATCCCACATTCCTGTCGTCCTCTCCCCCCTAATACCACATTCCGGTCGTGCACCCCTCCCTAATCCCACATTCCTGTCGTCCTCTCCTCCCTAATACCACATTCCTGTCGTCCTCTCCTCCCTAATTCCACATTCCGGTCATCATCTCCTCCCTAATATTGCATGCCGGTCGTCCTCTCCTCCCTAATACCACATTACGGTCGTCCTCTCCTCCCTAATACCACATTCCTGTCGTCCTCTCCTCCCTAATACCACATTCCTGTCGTCCTCTCCTCCCTAATACCACATTCCGGTCGTCCTCTCCTCCCTAATACCACATTCCTGTCGTCCACTCCTCCCTAATACCACATTCCGGTTGTCCTTACCTCCCTAATACCACATTCCGGTCGTCCTCTCCTCCCTAATACCACATTCCGGTCATCCTCTCCTCCCTAATACCACATTCTGGTCGTCATTACCTCCCTAATACCACATTCCTGTCGTCCTCTCCTCCCTAATACCACATGCGGGTCGTGCACCCCTCCCTAATACCACATTCAGGTCGTCCCCCCCTCCCTAATACCACATGCCGGTCGGCCTCTCCTCCCTAATACCACATTCTGGTCGTCATTACCTCCCTAATACCACATTCCGGTCGTCCTCTCCTCCCTAATACCACATTCTGGTCGTCATTACCTCCCTAATACCACATTCCGGTCGTCCACTCCTCCCTAATACCACATTCAGGTCGTCCACTCCTCCCTAATACCACATGCCGGTCGTCCTCTCCTCCCTAATACCACATTCCGTCAGTGGACTGTCCGTATCTTTTGCCGGGTTGACATTTTGGAATTAGTTTCTACCCTCTGGCAATGAAGAGTTACGATGTTTGTTAGGATGGGGGCATGGTCGTCTGTCGACATCTCAGACTAAAACAGCCGTTTTACAATAAAATACAAATGGTAATTATGAAGATTCAAGTCTCTGGTAACTATTTTCCTCTCAAAACCGCTGTAGGTTTCCTCACTCCCGACCCTTTCGGTAAACCTTTGATGAGTATACATAGATGGTTACCAACTAGTAGATAACACCATGGACGTTATTTCATTGGTCAATGTACTCTTGATGATGTGTCTAGAATAATGTATTTCCATTGGTTGATAATTCGACCTTTAATCTGGATTTGAACTGTGACCTCTGACTACTTTTTCACACCACGTTCTTTTGTTTTTATGTAGTCTACAAACATGGAGAATATGGCTGATTTGCCGGCGGTCCAGATAAGTGACAGGGTACTTATACACGTAGGGGTATCGGGGAATGTAGTGGGAACTCGCAATAACTTGGTGTTCATCGTCTATGAAACCAAAATGGATGATGGCACGTAATGCACGGAAGCCCGGTACAGATTTGACGTTGACCGTAACGCAAAGACGGGACAAATGCTTCTATTCGGGTTTCCAATCTACTAGTATCGCTACATCAAAACAGTCTAACGTTTCTGCGGAGGTATCTAACCTTCAACTAGTCAATCAGAACAGCAAAGTGTTTCTACGAGGGGTTCTAAACCTTCATACGCATAAAACAGTCAAATGTATCCACGGAGGTTTTAACTTAGTCAGTAGACCCGATTCTAACCAGGCTGATGAACATGATTTTCTGAAGGTAATAGCACAGACCCAGAGTTATGCAATGCAACATATTTTGATGGGTTTATTTTAGGGGAGGCAAACAAGAAGACGTTAACACTTTGACGGAGTTTTTGAAAAAGAACACCATAAATGTACACGTAGACACAAGGAAAATATAATATACTCCCCCGATTGAGCTTTGAAGATTATTGTGCATTTTGTCCCATAAACATTAGGAAAAAATATGAACCTAGTACAATTCATGGGATGGCTAGCAGCTTTGACCGCCATTTTATAAGACATAAATATAGATTAAAAATCATGACGACTGACCAATTTGGCAAATTGTTGCTTGTGATTAAAAGTAAACAATAATCAAAATGTGAGGGTGAAGGAAATCTAGACAAAAGAGCTGACATACTGATCGAAGAAGACAGCGACAAACTATACGAACCAGGGCAATTAGGAACGTTTAAACCAAAAAGGTTACACAGAACGTGTCGGTGTGTAAACACAGAGCACTTTGGAATGAGGGGCGTAACAGAATACCCGGTAATGGAATGGAGGGATGTGCGCATGTGTGTAGGTACTGATAAAGGTGAATGCATTTATAACAAGAACAAGAACTGGTAATACTTATAGAAATATCGGCATTATTATGTCCTCCTAGGACATGGTCAGCCCACAGAGACACCTACCACTGTCCAGAAGCCACGAACTAAGATTAAATTGAATACTGGCGTGTTACATACTAAAAACTACATTGCTACTAACACTAACCTTCAAAAAACGAGAACATGGTTTAAAGCTCAACAGTATGAGTAAACTTGCAAAAGATACAGGGGTTATGACGAACACTGTTGGTTTGTGCTAACGTTACCGTTATAGCTCGTGACCGCATGCAAACATTTAACTTAAAATGAATCGGTCAAACATATATCTTTCATATGATGACATTTAACTTGTATTCTATTCAGAACCAACTGGCAAAATTGGAGGAAAACGACTGACAAATCACTCAGCCAGGAAATGTTTATTACAAACGTTAAACGACCGTCGTGTGGCCCCGACCAAAACTAATGCAGGTAGATATTAATACCAGCACTTAAAATAATTAAATTTAATTAAAACTATTTTCAAATGAGGGATTAATGCCTCAGTAATACCTCACGAAGAGTGAGATAGAACTTATGCATGCCGACAGAGGATAAATAAACTTGATCAGCTGCAAAATACTGGGGGTACCGTAAACGCGGCATGCGTATCAGTCTTTTCCCTGGTGGCCTAGCCAAAATCCCGTTCATTCGGGTCGTCAGTCCTGGTACGTTGACTACATTGCCACGTGGTAGATGCTCTACCACATGTACAACGGCCGCGGTAGTTACATCATTGGCTCCCAGGTGAAGGGTGAATAACGGGATAAGCGAAAACTAAACTAATAATCAATATTTGTTTATCCGACACAGCTAATAGAGTAATAACAACAATATCCAATCAATCCATAAAATAAACAAACTAAATTAATTATTCAAAACTAAAAAAATATTTATTAATTATTAAAAAAAAAAAAAAAAAAAAACCATTTCACTTAAATAAACAATAAGTAAAACCAATAATAATCCAAATAAATCACAAAAACACTCCTAAGGTTAATAAAAAATATATTATTGCGTTTTTCACGAGTTCAATGAGACCCTTTTAGAGTGCTTTGGTGGCTTAAAAAAGGCCGGGTTTTTATGCAACAGCATAGGGGCTATCCAACTGGCCGATCCAGTACGAATACAGTGAGGAAAAACCGGGGCCGGACCAACCCACGCCTATTTCCTCTGGTAGCATAGCAGCCGTTGGGCAACCGGAACAGGCGAATACCGGACAGCAGGACACGACGAACATTCAGAGTTATGATAACAGTCGAACCTGGTCCAGATTGATTGATTGATAGGTTTTACGTCCGCTTCACTTCCGAGTTGTTCGGTTATCCAGCAGACGAAGAACAGAAAGGAAAATAAAATTGCGTTTTTAACGAGTTCAATGAGACCCTTTTAGAGTGCTTTTGGTGGCCTTAAAAAAGGCCGTTTTTTATGCAACAGCATAGGGGCTAACCAACTGGCCTATCCAGTACGGTTACAGTCAGGAAAAACCGGGGCCGGAGCAACCCACACCTATTCCCTCGGGTAGCATAGCAGCCGTTGGGCAACCGGAACAGGCGCATTCCAAGGTTACGATAACAATCGATCCACGACGAAGGGCAAACTTTGAGTTAGCAAAGTGAATGTATACGCGACTTATACAGCGCAGTCCCTGATTCTCAATCGTTTGCTTTATACAGCAGCTATATAGATATATATTCCTTAGTCCTTTACTTTTATCAAATTGTTTTCATCTACATCTGAACCTACATAAATGCTTTTCGAATAATTCCCAATTGAGGGTTAAGAACTATTAATCTTAAAAATATATACATAATGACAGGTTTTGATAAAAATTTAGCCTAACCAGATCTCTTAACTTGTACAAAACATTAACAATGGAGGTTACTCTAATAGTATATCATTAGTAACGCTCAAAAGCATTACGTTATGACGAACAAATTCTAGACTTTCCTACAGTTATGAAATTTCCCAAACCTTTATCAAACTGAACAAAGAGTTTCTTTTTAGACCTATACGACCAACAAAGAAACAAACAATAACCATTACATAGTCAAATGACATGTAACTACTTGGCAAAGATAAGTTTCTGTCATATTTTCCCGCCCTTGGGTAAATGACAAGTTAAGGGAGATGACTCCTACACACTTCGATAATACTCTCAACAAGTGACGCAAAGCGTGGTATTTTTTTTATCGTAACAATTCACGTGTGATGAAACATAGGGACGGGTGTAGGGTCAAATGTAAGATTGTTTTAATGACCTGTTTAGTCTACACACAGCAGTGTTCAATAGAATTGTCTCCCGTACTGTATATTGTACAATGGCATACGTGATAACAATACAGTATACATGTATTACAATGAACTACACCAAAATCGTAAGGTGTATATTTTGTTTATATTCGTTGCTAGCCGCATCGCATCAAGATGACTACTAGTACGGTACGGGAGTAGGAGGGGGCGTGTCTACCACATCCAGGCTGTCCTGTGACCCTAGCCTACTGTGTTTTGTTTTGTTTTATATTTTGGAAGTCTGCCTTATCATCTTACTAATAAATTAATCTTATCTAACCTAACCATATCCTCTGTGCCGGCATTCATAATGTTATAATATAAATGAGCATATTCATTAGAGTAGCGTTTTTCGAGGTCAATGATCACCTTTTGGGTAGTCTGGAGGCCCTAAATAGGGCCTTTTATAGTGGGAAGGCACTCATGCCTTAGTGAGATAGTACTTCTGTATCACTGAAGGGAATAGATGGACCTGGTCTGAAGAAAAAGTAATGTAAAAGAGGAGCTATGCTTAATACTTAAAGTTAACTGATTCCAGAGTCTAATAGTAGAAGGAAAGTAAGACATGTTAGATAACTCTAGTCTGTTGTTAGGCAGGTTGTAGTTTTCGGCGTTTCTAAGATTATATTGAGCATTTTCGACAAGAGGAGGTAGTAGAGTGTTTAGATAGTTAGGAGTAATAAAAGGATGAATTTTATAAAATAATTGCAGTTTTCGACGAGACCTCCGGTGGGCTAGGGATTCCCATCCCGTTTCAGTATAATATAGATTGTCTACTAGCATAAGAAGGTAAACCGGTGACAATACGTCCTGCCTCTAATTGTAACTTTTCTAACTTATCTGTATCAGTAGGGGTACAACCATTCCAAACGTCACAGCAATATTCTAAAATAGGAAGTATAAACGACCTATATATCTTATTTAATGTACGGCGGTTTAGAGTATATTTCAATTTACGGAGAACACCTTATTGCTTGACTACTTTTTTACAAATATTATCAATATGATAGCTTCATTTTACTAGGAACAGCGTGTTGTCGCACGCTGATAGGCAAACAAAGTAGTACTTTGAAATTTTAACAAAACACTTCAATTTTATTCCACAATTCAGTACAATACAATTGCGTATGCTATGTCTATAGGGTGATTTAAGTTTATCAATAGAACTCTGAACTGAAAGTTAGATTCGAAATTGTTTCGTTTATTCCCCGGAACAAACTTTGCGCATAAATAAATACAATGAACACCGTAAATCCGACCTTGCCCTCCACGAGGAAGTTATTTTTGGAAGTTAATTCGAACTTTTCTCTTTGCTCATTTTGTGAAGAATCCAGATGTGAATTTATTTGTTGATTGTATAGGAATCTGACTACAGTCGGTAGATTCTATAACAGCATCGTTATTTGACATGTCGTCAGAAACTGAGGAAACCGTAGCTGCGAGACACGTGGAACTGATAGCGTTTGAAGTGAGTGAGTTTGCGACGGAGCACAGGGGTTCGTTACAAATGTCTGAATTTTATGTGTGCTGTGACTCATATCAGTAGGTCTGTAACATATGTATCAGTAGGTCTATAGAATATGTGTATTTCAGACATTTGTAACGAACCCCTGTTGATCAGTGCAGTGTAACAGACGATATTTCTGATAAATTGCATGAACGTTAAAATTGTTTCCATTGCCGGCATTGGTGATTACAACCGAGGTGCAATTTGTACGTAATGGCAGACCTTGGTCTTGTTTTTGTTGTAATAAGGGTATATTTTTTTATCTTATTTTCTATTTTGCACATAAATTTACAATGACATTGTCAAGTCTCACAACGCCAGGAATATTTCAGCAGCCGTCATGTTTATTTACATTGGATATTGTAGTTCAGGTCAGTGTTGTATTAATACGCTATGAATTTAGTCTCGTGCTGCATGGTAATTAAAGTCCCATCAACGACACAGCTTTTAAAGAGACTATATAGTGACAATGCCATGTAAATGTAAATATGTATGTGTATGTGCTCATGTATACATCTACATTATGTATATATTGTGTTTTAATAAATATCAGTTCGCTGTGTTGTTTGATTTATTAAATTTGTTTAAGTATTTTTATTTATTGTATATTATTAATATTACCCCTATTCGCTGTGTTAGATAAACAGATATTGGTTATTAATTCAAGATTCGTTTATCTCGTTATTCCTACGTAACTAATAGGTCCATATAGCACAGTCGGCTTCCCTCCTTTACGCGCGCTAACCTTGTGGGGTGCAGTTCCCTTAATTATGACCTTTTTAGAGTTAACCTTGTTTAAAGTGCAACTTGTAATTGTGATCATCCTTGCGAGAATGTCTTTCACTATTTTATGGAATGTCACCTTTTTTCTGCAAAATCATGGGCCATCGTAAACGCGGCATGCGTATCAGTCTTTTTCCTAGTCGACTCCTCCTATACACCCGGGTAGTCAGGCCTGGAATCTTGGCTACGTTGCCGGCCCCGGTAGTCTAAAATTCCTCCACCAAGGCGACCAAAACATCAGCAATGTCTCCAGGACGTTGATAGGGGGATTGATGACCTGGTACAGATCGCGTTTGGTTTATACAGCAGCTATATATATATATCCCTAAGCCCTTTACTTTTATCAAATTGTTTTCATCTACATCTGAACCTACATAAATGCTTTTCGAATAATTCCCAATTGAGGGTTAAGAACTATTAATCTTAAAAATATATACATAATGACAGGTTTTGATAAAAATTTAGCCTAACCAGATCTCTTAACTTGTACAAAACATTAACAAGGGAGGTTACTCTAACAGTATATCGTTAGTAACGCTCAAAAGCATTACGTTATGACGAACAAATTCTAGACTTTCCTAAATAGATATATACCATTTTTCACAAATCTTTATAAAACCAAAGAAAAATATTTCTTTTTAGAAGTATAAACTCAACAAATGAAATTCATAAATAAATTGTAACGCCTTAGCAAAGATAAGGTTCTATCGTTATTTTCTCCACCTTTTTTTTTTAGGTAAATGACAAGTTAAGTGAAGTGACTCCAACAACGCTACGAACATACTCTCCACAAAATACAAACATGAAAAGATAAAAGTAAAACGAACTACTATATATAGGTATAGGATTCTCTGTTAGACAACAGACTGCTCCGACGTCTTTGTTCCGACCTCAGGCGCGGAGTTGTGTCCAATAGCCAATCCCACAGTGATCTAGTCATATCGACTTGATATATTATGTATATGCGCATCCACGTGTGTAAAGAGATAAAAAAAAAACAACAACACAGTAACACAAAACACTTATAACACCATTTTTAAGACACTCCTTGTATAAAATGGATGGCCTTTAAAAAGACCGTTTTTTAAGAAAAATATTCAGTTTATTCACTAAGTGTGTCGTATTTCAAGCCGACTCTGGTTCTCAGGTAGGATCGAAGATTTTGCACTGCTCATACGTTAATTCGAACCTCGTCGGCACTCTGAAAACACCCCCGACTTTTTGCTCGCTACAATTTCGATCCTCCCTTTTTTATTTAAACATATTTCATTGCCACAATGCAACTTGGTTGGGCACAAGTTACACAACTTATATAAAGCCCTTTTGCATTAAAAATGCAATCATATACACGACAAAATTAAAAGATGGTATCATAAAAAATACTTTACAAAAATGTATCTCAATGACACGTTGACGAGCGTTTATAGGTATAGAAAGAGAGATACTTTTGGAGAGGGGGTACGGAATAGTAATGTCTAAGTAGAATCTAATTGTAATATAAATGATGTCGGACCATGTATTGTGGTTGCTCTTCCTCCATGCAAACGGTACTAATGATAATATATTTGCTGGTCATAGCGTTCTGCTGTTCAATTGTTCATCCCTTCCTATGCTAATAACTTCTTCCCGTTCACTCCTTACCTGCTGCTATTTCCGTTTCTTCACATACAATTATATCTATATAGCGACTGTGTATGTTATTATAATATTCCGATATCGATAGACATATGGAATCTGAAGACTGGGAGATATATATCATTGAGCTCACGATGACGTTCAGCTCTGTGTTCTACATAATTATTACAATTGAAAAAGTAATAGTAGGGAAGCCACATTTAAACTGTTGATCATCGACCAAATTAATTCGATATCTGTCGTTTTTTAAAGCACTTGAATGATTTCTTAATTTTGTATGGAAAATATATTTTTTTTCTATCGCCAAAGAAATATTAAGTATGTACATTTGTCAAATTTGTATCCTAAATAGAGTTTCTGAATTATGATAGTGTCACTATGTCTAATATTGATATGCAACTGGTTCCACAGTCTAAGTACAGAAGGGAAGAAGGGAAAATTAGAAAATTTATAAAATAGTTGGAGTTTACCGGGATCTCTGCCGAACTAGAGGATCCCATCCGGTTTCAGTATATAGAGAGTGTCTACTAGCATAGGAAGGTTAACAGGTAACAATGCGTCCAGCCTCTAATTGTAGCTTTTTCTAATTTATCTATATCTGTAAGAGTACATCCATCCCAAAGTTCACAACAATATTCTAAATTTGGAAGTATAAATGATGTTTATATCCTGTTTGATGTACCTCCGACGGAGGACACCTGATTGTGTGAGCACTGCTTCACATATACATTGTATTATCAATGTGATACTTACAATTAGCACGGACGAATACTCCCAGATGCTTATGGTTATCAACAAAGTCAATCTTTACATTGTCAAAAATAATTTTAATCATGTGATCTAATTCACTACTAGGTTTCTGTATTTGCCGGATTAAATTTAACTAGCCACTTTCCTGCCCATGGTTGTATCTTTACAAGATCAGTGTTAAGTTTTTGTTCAATAATTTGTGGGGATTTATCCCAACATAAAAGAGAGGTATGATCAGCAAAAGGTTTCGATATGCTTTCTAAATGTATACGTTATATCATTAATATAGAGTATAAATAATAATGGGCCGAGAACCGAACTCTGTGGCATACCTGCATTAGTTGTCTTAACAGGAAATTTACTATTTCCACAGAAAACTTGTTGGGATCTATCAGTGACATGGTTCATTGTAAATTAATTCCAGTAAATTTCCTGATATTCCATAGCTTGCAAATTTCACTTCCAGCCCCTTATGCCACACTCGATAAAACTGAAAAAGTGGGCTGTTTTTTTCAGGATTTTCGCACACGTAATGGTGTATTTCAATAAGTTGGTGTACAGTGGAATGACCTGGCTAGAAACCTGACTGGTTCTTATATATAAGAGAATCATCTAACAGAATATTATGTAAATGTAAATATTTAGCAACTAATCTTTCGAAAACTTTACCAATAGTACTTGGTAGTGCAACGAGTCTATGAGGAGATCTTGTTTACTTACAAGTGTACATATTATATTGGCAGATCAGTGAAGTAAGCAACATTTTTACAAGTTTGAATTAAGCTCACCCATCCATCCTCTTTCTCAGAAGAAAGGAGTGGTAACGCTTAAAAATTGGCATCACTAGAGCATGCTTCCATTGTTTGGGGGAAAGGTCGAGTTTCCACAGAAGAACGAAAGATTAACGATGGAGTATATGCAACGTTATAAACAATGTTTTTCAAACATGTTACGACTAATTATATCATCAGCTTTACCAATTGTCATCGTCTTAAGAATGTCAAAAATTTTGTTGATATCATGTCTGAGATGTTCAAATCAGTTCTGGATCCTATTACCGGTACGTCAGTGTCAGTATTGATATCGTCGGTATATAAAGCTTCATGTTACTCTCAAATCAAAAGATCATAAATATCACCATTTAGCCACACAACCCAAGACCTAATCAAAGAACACAATTTATAAAAAGAAAATCAAATAGACGAAATATTTCCTATCCCAACACCACGATGATTACTAGGACAACCCGATGTTAGCATAGACATATTGAACGCAACAAATAAAAAAGAAAATCTGATGGCAGCTAAGACCATAGCATTATCGATTATCGAAGAAGAAGAAAGAAGAAAAAAACAACCCAAATATTATAAGGACCCACACAACAATGGAGTACGACTAGGAATTTATTCGCATGAAAATAATAAAGCTGTTTTTATAATCGCAATAATTTGACCAGATGATTTTGATTTGTTCTGGTACATGTTTTGTTCCTGAAAAGCAATAGGATAAGGCAAAACTTACAAAGCCCAATAATTTGTTTTCAAAATTGACTTTGACAATAACTATAAAAAAAGGATATATATATATAAAGTGTTCTGTTTTCCGTATTAAATATGTAAAAAACCTATTGGTATGTGTGACGATTACAGGGCGAGATTGTACAGTAAGAGGATTACGGGACGGGACTGTACAGTGTGACGATTACAGGGCGGGACTTTACTGTGTGACGATTACAGGGCGGGACTGTATAGTGTGACCATGACAGGGCGGGACTGTACAGTGTGACCATGACAGGGCGGGACTGTACAGTGAGACGATTACAGGACGGGACTGTACAGTGAGACGATTACAGGACGACATTGTACAGTGAGACGATTACAGGACGGGACTGCACTGTGTGACGATTATAGAACGTGACTGTACAGTGTGACAATTATAGGACGAGACTGAACAGTGTGACGATTACAGACGGGACTGTAAAGTGTGACGATAACAGGACGTGACTATACTGTGTGAGAGACGATTACAGGACGGGACAGTACAGTGTGACAATTATAGGACGAGGCTAAACAGTGTCATAATTACATTACGGGACTGTACAGTGTCATAATTACATTACTGGACTGTACAGTGTGACGATTACAGGACGGGACAGTACAATGTGACGATTACAAGACGGGAATGTACAGTGTGACGATTACAGGACGGAAATGTACAGTGTGACAATAACAGGACGTGACAGTACAGTGTTACGATTACAGGACTGGACTGTACAGTGTGACGATTACAGGACGGGACTATACAGTGTGACTATTACAGGATGGGATGGTACAGTTTGACGATAACAGGAGGGGACTGAACAGTGAGACGATAACAGGACGTGACTATACAGTGTGACTATTACAGGACGGGATGGTACAGTGTGACGATTACTGACCGGGACAGTACAGTGTGACGATTACAGGACGGGATTGTACAGTGTGACGATTACAGGACTGGACTGTACAGTGTGACGATTACAGGACGGGACTATACAGTGTGACGAATACAGGACGGGACTGTACAGTGTGACGATTACAGGACGGGACTGAACAGTGAGACGATAACAGGACGTGACTATACAGTGTGACGATAACAGGACTGGACTATACTGTGTGACGATTATAGGACGTGTCTGAACAGTGTCATAATTACAATACGGGACTGTACAGTGTGACGAATACAGGACGGGACTGTACAGTGTGACGATTACAGGACGGGAGTGTACAGTGTGACGATTACAGGATGGGACTATACAGTGTGACGATAACAGGACGTGACTATACTGTGTGAGAGACGATTACAGGACGGGACAGTACAGTGTGACAATTATAGGACGAGGCTAAACAGTGTCATAATTACATTACGGGACTGTACAGTGTCATAATTACATTACTGGACTGTACAGTGTGACGATTACAGGACGGGACATTACAGTGTGACGATTACAGGACGGGAATGTACAGTGTGACGATAACAGGACGTGACTATACAGTGTGACGATAACAGGACTGGACTATACTGTGTGACGATTATAGGACGTGTCTGAACAGTGTCATAATTACAATACGGGACTGTACAGTGTGACGATTACAGGACGGGAATGTACAGTGTGACGATTACAGGACGGGACTGTACTGTGTGATGTTTATAGGACGTGACTGTACAATGTGACAATTATAGGACGAGACTAAACAGTGTCATAATTACATTACGGGCATGTACAGTGTGACGATTACAGGACGGGAATGTACAGTGTGACGATAACAGGACGGGACTGTACATTGTGACGATTATAGGACGGGACTGTACAGTGTTACGATTGTAGGACGTGACTGTACAATGTGACAATTATAGGATGAGACTGAACAGTGTGACGATTACAGGACGGGACTATACAGTGTGACGATTACTGACCGGGATTGTACAGTGACGATTACAGGATTGGATTGTAAAGTGTGGCGATTTCAGGACAAGCGTTTACAGTGTGACGTTTATAGGACAGGACTTACAGTGTGACGATTACAAGAAGGGACTGTACTGTATGACGATTACAGGACGGGACGGTACAGTGTGACAATGACAGGACGGGACTTATAGTGTTTTACGATTACAGGACAGCACTGTACGGTGTAAAAATTACAGGACAGCACTGTACGGTGTGACAATTAAAGGACGGGACGGTACGGTGTGACAATTACAGGACGGGACGGTACAGTGTGACAATTACAGGACAGGACTTTATAATGTGACGATTGCATTATTGGTCTGTACAGTGTGATTACAATTACAAACGACTGTATTAATTATATAGCTCTGATTTAAGAAGAAAACATATTTGACATGCATACAGATATATTCATTGGAAAATTTCAAGTTAGACTCCTATACTTTTTTTCCCATGAAAATCAGAGGGATGGTAGATCAAAAAGTGCTGTTTCCATGATTACGAGTTGTAATTTTATGAAACCCGGGGGCCTGTCGCCTGACAGAGAAGTACGTACATATAAACTTCAGTGGGAAGATCAAAATAAACTTTTCGTGTTTTAATCATATATGGTGCATAAGGGGGAGTAACTATTAGTATACATATCCCATCCTGAAAAATAAACGGAACTGTTTTGATATGGGTGTTATCTATTATAAACCAAATCGCTAAAAATCTGAATGTTTAAAAACTTATATATGTAAACATTTATTAACAAATAATATCAATATATTATCAATCAGAGAGATGTCAAAACATATGAATGCATTAACGTTTAGATATTGAAACTAAGGGACAGCATTATTTAAATTCAACGTTAGAATTGAGAACGCGCGTGCCACTGCGGGTCTTCTGTTTTTTTTACAAGTAGATTTATCGGAATCCTGTGTCTAAAAATAGATTATTGTAAAGAGACGATTTAAAGGCCATGGCTATATATACATGCACTTCACGATAAATACTCAACAAAATGCTTACTTCGCGTTATTTCTATGCAATGCCGTTAATTGCTTTCTTACAAAACCCACATATTGATTTTGTATTTCCTGCACCAAAGTATGTCTCACACGTGTATAGCGCTCCATCTTTTGTGCTACAGTTTACCTAAATTTCAAACAAATTCGACTGTCTTCAACGATGAATTTTCCCGTCATATATTTGCGATGATAACATTTTTTATTTTTTTGCTTGGCCTATTTTTGTATTTCAGCATCATTTTTTTTATGTTTAGATAAGAGATAAAATTACTAGTGCCAGTTTGCAGTATCATATTAACAATACCTAATATCTCAGCAGTTCAACAATTCATATTCAATTGGTTTGATATCTATTCTACTCAATTTCGCTACTATAAATGATTTACTACTTGATACATGTTATCGTTTTCATATATACCGACTAAGGGAAATATGGGCAGTTGGCCGCCATAGCTCTTTAACGTGAAAAAACCCATAGAACAAACGGGATATTATAATCAAATCAGTGTTTGGATATCTCCTGACACTTGACCCGATTTGTTTATACAGGTGTCTTGTCTAATTGGTGACTCCTGAGGGGAGTTATCGAATGAACGTCACTGTACAGATGAGGTGTCTAATTAGTGACACCTGTGGATAGGGGGATTATCGGCCAGGTGTGTAGGTGTGATGCTACCCAAGCCCGTCTAGGGAACTGTGAGGTGCGTAGGTGTGATGCTACCCAAGCCCGTCGAGGGAACTGTGAGGAGTGTAGGTGTGATGCTACCCAAGCCCGTCTAGGGAACTGTGAGGTGTGTAGGGGTGATGCTACCCAAGCCCGTCTAGGGAACTGTGAGGTGCGTAGGTGTGATGCTACCCAAGCCCGTCGAGGGAACTGTGAGGGGTGTAGGTGTGATGCTACCCAAGCCCGTCTAGGGAACTGTGAGGTGTGTAGGGGTGATGCTACCCAAGCCCGTCTAGGGAACTGTGAGGTGCGTAGGTGTGATGCTACCCAAGCCCGTCGAGGGAACTGAGAGGTGTGTAGGTGTGATGCTACCCAAGCCCGTCTAGGGAACTGTGTCGTTTCTTTTGTTCATGAATTACGTGGCACTTTATAACACGGGACATCTTTGTGGGGTGTTGAAGACAATAATATTTCAATAAAGATTATAGTAATCCTTACAGAGTTTGTACTTGAGCAACGAATCATTTAATAAAGACTGCTACAAGATATTTAGTTACTATCGGTTTCATAGATATAAATGAGGCTTAAACGATACGGCTGATTTTACATTGTTAAACGAATGTGAAAAATCACGAGCGACTATTATAAGGGGCTAACGAGCAACACAAATATTATAAAGAAACTGTGAAACGGCAAATAATCAACAGGAGATCGAACTGTAAATGAACTATTGTTAATCAGGTATGCTTGATAACTACGGCATTAATACAACAATGATATATTATAGCTTTCTTATTTAATGTACACATAAATGTTAGAAGAATCCAATATAATTTCAAACGAATCGTAGAGAAATAAGAAGAACTATCGATATCTGCTCTTAGTTAACTGTATCAGCTACATATATATATGTGGCTTTATATGTCTGCTAAAAACAAGGGGTACATATAATGTAATTATTTTGTGGGTTAAATTTGAGAAAGTTTATTGTATCTGATTATTTATGAGATTTCATTTTTTTTCCATTTTTATTTCAATTTTGTAAACAAAAAATATTCAATGTGGGTTGGTTTGGTGCTTAACTTCACGAACCCTATCCCCTCTTTGACAACCCCCTTATTTGTTATGTCGTCAGGTGCCGCGCTTATCGGTATGTTAGCTGTGTTTTGATTGTGCTTGGTGGTAGAACTCTTTTGTAGTTGGTGGCCTGTATGGTCCTTAATCATGATAATCTGATTGTTGGAAAACCAATTTCATGACAAACATACTCATCAACGCAAACCTAAGTACAGCTTAGTTAGCCTATGCGACAACAGCCCCCGCTATATATCTTCATATATATAATGATATCCAATGACTCCGGTATGGTCAACGATAAACCAGACCGGACCGGACCAAAACTCGATTATATATGATTAAATTTTATATAGGACTAAATAACTTATACAATAGAAACGGTTCCAAAGATGTAAACAATTGATTTCACGTGACAATTAGGTGACGTACGTGTGTTGCGTTATAAGGACAGCTCGTTTAAATATGCATGTGTATATTTTTTCTACCCGGGTACTCAGTTATACGGTAAAATGTATTATTTATAAAACCTCAGTTAATTTAACAGCTCGACTCCCTGTTCCCAAATTTTACCCTAACATCGTCCATCTTTATCACCTGTCCATCCTAACCACTGTGTTAGTATCTATATGTATCACGTGCTGTAACCGGAATGGGAGAAGACTTATAATGTATCGCCTCTGCTTGTTGTCTAATCCCTTTGATTTGGTAACAATAAAATAACTGGAATTAAATTCATAAATCTTGTTAATTTATCTCAATGGTGACGGATACTTGTCTCTGATACGTAACGTGTAACAACTGAATGTAATCATCAGTAGAAACACGGACATAGAATTATCCGTGAGTGAACATTAATGTTTGAATATCTAATGAGAAAAACACAGTACTTTTTTTTAAAAGTATACAATGCCTTGCTTAAGTTTGTGTTTTTTGTATGAGATTTACTTTCTATATGATGTTTTATGAAAAAACGACAAGATATTACCGAAGTGTAAACAAAACCACAGTTTTAAGGACAGATTTTCATGCAGACCTTTTAAAAAGTACAAGGAGAATAAACCAGGTATAAGGAAATAGCTCATGTGTAAATATAATTGACATGTGTTATTAATTATTATATGTTTAAATGTTTATTTTGGCATCATGAACGCTTTTTAAAAATATTTGATTGGACAACATTCGTTATAGTGCCGCCACAAAGTGTTCTTATAGAACACTTTGTGGCGGCACTAGAACGAATGTTGTCGATAACGCCGTTAACATCTTTGTATTATATACAAAGATGTTAACGGCGAATTGTAACCAATCAAAACCGCGCTAACAAATTGCACAGGTCTTCTCTCACGGCCGACAGTTTGTTGTATAGGGTACAGCCGAACCTTTGGTCATCACAACCCACTCCCGGACAACAAGCGGTCGACCGTTCCCCCTGCGTGTACGCTAACACAACATGCAGTGTTTTGCCATGATTTTATCGCTGTGACCAGAACTTTGCTGTATGTTGTGTTTCGGAACTACTCAAGATTCTATATGGTTAAGAAAAGATCCGCAGCTCGCTCAACAGAAACAGATAAGTAAAACCATAACTAAAACCTATACTAATTTTCCAACTAGGACTAATACTATTAATTTGACAGACGTAGCTAGTATCTGATTATATACTGGTGTAATTAATGAGTCTATTGTTGTGCTTATGAGACAACATTCTTTATGGGGGGCTGTTTACTTCAGTAACTGTAATATCAATATGTATTTTTACGGCTTCGTCACCTCGTCAGGTGCACTTCTTTTTACAAGTGAAGGTTGTGCTTATGAGACAACATTCTTTATGGGGGGCTGTTTACTTCAGTAACTGTAATATCATTATGTATTTTTACAGCTTCGTCACCTCGTCAGATGCACTTTTTTTACAAGTTAAGTTCTGTAATAATAACTTTTTTTGGCGTAAGGTAATAATTAAAATGCACGTGACACTTGTTTCGATTCCTTAAAAGGATAATCATAATTAATAATAGGCCAACCGCAAGACGGGGGGCTGTTTACTTCACTAAGGTAAAATTAAAAATGCACGTGACACTTGTTTTGATACATAAAAAGGGTAATTATAATTAATAATAGTCCAACCGCAAGACGGGGGCTGTTTACTTCAGTAACTGTAATATCATTATGTATTTTTACAGCTTCGTCACCTCGTCAGACGCACTTCTTTTTACAAGTGAAGATCTGTAATCATAACTTATTTCGGCCTAAGGTAAAATTAAAAATGCACGTGACACTTGTTTTGATTCCTAAAAAGGGTAATTATAATTAATAATAGTCCAACCGCAA
>NW_018404085.1:436834-437020 GCF_002113885.1 Mizuhopecten yessoensis
CGAAGATCTGTAATAATAACTTTTTTTGCGTAAAGTAAAAATTAAAATCCACTTGACACTTGTTTCGATTCATTAAAAGGGTAATTATAGTTAATAATAGTCTAACCGCAAGACGGGGGGCTGTTTACCTCAGTAACTGTTATATCAATATGTATTTTTACAGCTTCGTCACCTCGTCAGGTGCAC
>NW_018404085.1:439126-446840 GCF_002113885.1 Mizuhopecten yessoensis
GGATGGTGGCTGTTTACTTCAGTAACTGTAATATCAATATGTATTTTTACAGCTTCGTCACCTCGTCAGATGCGCTTCTTTTTACAAGTGAAGATCTGTAATCATAACTTATTTCGGCGTAAGGTCGAACGGACTACAAAAAAAAACAGCACATGCATGACAATAACCACTAACATACAGTCCGTCGGATGGGACTATAAATGGTGGCCCGTCCAGGGAATATTTGTCCCGATACCTCGATTATAGAAATCGACCTGCACGCCTAGGAAAACCGGAGATATCCTCCGGAAACCTGTATGAAGGCAAGAAGGTATCCTATATAGGATAGACGGTTCCTTCTCTAACCTATCCCCCTCTACTACTCTTTACTCCATACTTTATTCCTTCTACTCATTTACCGCTCTGTTCTTTCTGTTAGGATACCTTCTTGCCTTCATACAGGTTTCCGGAGGATATCTCCGGTTTTTCTAGGCGTGCAGGTCGATTTCTATAATCGAGGTATCGGGACAAATATTATGTCCCTGCAAGTCCGATTTCTCTGAGGTGACAGTTGTAACAGACCTACTGAACTACCCTAAGAAACAAACCTATACAACCTTAAGTTTAGAATATACCGTACGTCCCGAGTAGGCTACTAGAAATGACCACGCTGACAACATCTACTACCCGAGTACACGTGACAGCCTTCTGCTGCTCGTACCGCACGAGACAAATTATTCCCGCTTCTACTGCGAACCGCGGGCATGTTTGATTCCTAGCACAGTGAAGTGTTCTATTATGGAAAAAAATGACTGTGTGCTAGAAATTGAATTTTTGTTCATAAAGCCCCATAAGACGCTTCGAAATATCCTAGTACACCCTAAGGATGAAACACCTAGAGAAAATCCTGTGGTTTTACAGACCAGATGATGTATTCCGAACAGACCAGATCATGTAATCCGTACAGACGGCTCATGTATTCCGTACAGATCATGTATTTCGTACAGATCATGTATTCCGTACAGACGGATCATGTATTCCGTACAGACTGATCATGTATATTCGTACAGATTATGTATTCCGTACAGATTATGTACTCCGTACAGATCATGTATTCCGTACTGATCATGTTTTCCGTACATATCATGTTTTCCGTACCGATCATGTATCCCGTACAGATCATGTTTTCCGTACAGATCATGTATATTCGTACAGATCATGTATCCCGTACCGATCATGTTTTCCGTACTGATCATGTTTTCCGTACAGATCATGTTTTCCGTACTGATCATGTATCCCGTACAGATAATGTTTTCCGTACAGATCATGTATTCCGTACAGATCATGTATTCCGTACAGATCATGTTTTCCGTACAGATCATGTTTTCCGAACTGATCATGTATATTCGTACAGATCATGTTTTCCGTACAGATCATGTTTTCCGTACAGATCATGTTTTCCGTACTGATCATGTATCCCGTACAGATCATGTTTTCCGTACTGATCATGTATTCCGTACTGATCATGTATCCCGTACAGATCATGTATTCCGTACAGACGGAACAGTTCAAAAATCTACAAAGCACTGAACTGAAACTGTAGGTGCTTGAAAAAAAGCTGAAATGAACCTGACCGCCATATTTGTCAATGCTGAATTTATCTAGTCGTCAAAGATACACAATTACATTTCAACTTTCAGCTCTGAGAAATGTACAGCAGAATGAATTTCAAATTAAATCGGGCCTTTAGACACGCTGACATACCATGAATCCTGAAACTATGGAAGTATATCACCCTTCAAAGAGATATGGCGGGTTGCTATCCCTATTTCCCCAAAGATATGTTACGCTAGTGCGCGCATCCAACCGTGCACTGTTATGACGCGTCCTCAGGTATTTTTATACAGGTAGCAATATCGGAATCCCGTGTCTAAGCATTTCGTAGCTGTACTGTACACGTGCTTCGATAGAAGTATGTCGCACTAAATAAGAAATGATTACTAACAAAACTGATAAATCAATAGGTATGTTATTAAAATGTAAACAAAATCTTCCATCGATTTAAAAAAAAAACACCATTGCCTTATTATTTAAAAAAAAATAAGAACACCGGGAAACCCCATCACTTTCATAGATATAGTGTATATGGCTATATTTGCAGTATCATATTAGCAATACCTAATTTCTCAGCAGTTTAAAAATTCATATTCAATTGGTTTTGTATCTTTTGTATGCATTTTTGCTACACGAAATGTTTTACTCCTTAATTTTTTCCCGTTTTCATAAATGCCGATTTAGGGAAACACGGGCAGTTTTCTGCCATACCTCTTTACATACGGGAAAGATAAATCATAACATATTACACACATTTAAATTTATTTCCGTGTTTCTTCATTTCCCCAGAGTTCTATACACACCATCGTATTGAAACCCGCTTTAAGAACATCGACATCTAAAGTTGGGTATTTTAACAATCATCATTGCCCAATGCTTTAATGTCCTAAACCAATAATTACTCCCTACTTGTATCTAATAAGCCTGTGCCAATTTCCATCTATGTTTTATTATCGATTTCAAATGACAGCAAATGAGATGTCAGGTCAAAAAGTTTTCGTGTAAACGAGTTGTAAATATATTTCGGTAATGATCATGATTGGCGCATAAAGGGGAGTAACTCTTACAGAAAGTTTTACGCGTTGTAAAATCCTTTTAATAAACGGAACTGTTCCGATATGGGAGCTATTTATTATACAAAATCGCTAAAAATATGCATGTTTAAAAAATATCAATGTATTGAAACTGAAGTATTTAAAATTTAACATAATGATTTCTCTGGATATGGTTATGTTGAAACTGAGTGTTTTGGTAGATATCTCCTTACACTTAACCCGATTTGTTTATACAAGTGTCTTGTCTAATTAGTGTCTCCTCAGGGGAGTTATCTAATTAATGTCACTGTACAGATGAAGTGTCTAATTAGTGACACCTGTGGATAGGGGATTATCGGCCAGGTGTGTAGGTGTGAAACCCTGGCGCAGGAGTAGCCAAGCCCGTCTCAGAAAATGTTTTTTTTCTTTTGTTTTTGAATTATGAGGTACTTTATAGCACGGGAAGTCTTTGTGGGGTGTTGAAGACAAAAAATATTTCCAACAAAGATTAAAGAATCCTTAATTCTATTAGAGCAACGAACCTTTTTATTTTGGTTGACATTTAATTACTGTTACAAGATAGTTAGCTACTATCGCAACATTAAATATCTATAAAAAATGAGAATTAAACAATATGACAGATAACACATCAACCAAGCTGATCAAAACATCTGACGTCACAACTTTACCATCATTAGTGTATGTCCCAAAGCTTTCTACGTTAGTACACACAAAAATAAAAGGCAAATTCAGCATAAATACAAACAAATAAAAAAAGATCAATTTCAAAATCAAAATCTGAAACACAACCTTATCATTTAATTACAGCTTCATTACTTTTTCAGATGTTACACTTTTGTGATCGAATATTACATAACAATGATATCACAATGTACATTTGTATATATGTTATAACTGATACCATAAATCATCTCCATTTAAGTCGGTTTACAATCAATTGAATTATTGAATTGAGTTTTTAAGTTTTAAACATGTTTCATCGTGCGCCTACTGTGAATATAGAAGATAGAAACGTATAAAACATATGTACATATCATATTCCGCTTGATAATTAAGTGAGGTACGTGTGTTGTGTTATAGGATATATTTAAAAGTGTGTGTTCTCATCAGTTCCAGTTCTCTGTTATACGGTGAATATATTAAATAAATATCACGATTTCCTAAAATGATATTTTCCCCAAAACTTCTCTCGGATGCATAAAGTGTTACAACTGAAATTTCAATAGAACATAAGTGTTTCTCTCTAAAAAAATCTTTAGTTTCAAAAGGCTAAATGTCGAAATTGTACATTTTAGAAAAGCATAATATTGAGCGTACGTATGTGCTTGTTGTACAAGTTTCCTTTCTATATGATTTTTTCAAGAAAAAAAAAGAGGTCAACAAAACCGGAATTCGAACTGAAATTTGATACAATTATACAGCTAGGGTAAAGTGTAAACCAAGGAATTATTTACATGAAGATATGACCAGGTGATAAACATAGCGTACTATGAATCTAATGGTCACGTCTAATTATTTATTAGTTGTTAATTGTGTAATATTTGAACGTTTTAACTTTTGAAGATGTTTGATTGTACAACATTCGAACTAGAACCGTCGTTTCGTTATGTGTCCCACATTATAAATATGACAACAGAGAATTGTGACCAATCAAAACCGCGCCCACAAATTGCACAGGTCTTCTATCACGGCCAACAGTTTGTGATATAGAGTACTGCTGACCCTCCTTTTGGTCATAACACCCCACTCCCCGGGGCACTTGCCTTCTTAAGCCGCTAATAGAGTAGGAAGTGTCCCCCGGAGGTCCTGACATCACCCTTAGACAGCTGTATTTGAAGAATTAAAGAAGTAGAACGAAATACCAAAGGAAAATAGAAAACCAGCTGATAGAGATAAGTAAATTTTGTATTTAGTGATTTAATTAGTTACCCTGATAAATCATTAAATCTCTGTCCGGACCTCCACGGTAGTGATAAAAAGTCCAATCGTCAGGTTAAACTAGTATTAGAAATATAGTATATAATATTTACACTCCTTAATAATCCTATACGTATCTGTTTTTTTCCAGAGTGTTGTAGTGTAAAGCTTAAATACAATCTGTGGATCACATATAGTACGTATTTGTTTTTGTCGATAATTCTCCTGTATTGTTTAACTGTCTTTTTCTTACAATCTGTTGTATATATATTTTCTCAATAGTAGCTCATTTAAGTAACCTATTATAGTCGATTGTTATTATTCAACTTTTTATTTAATTCTCATGTAAATCAATCTTTCCGTAGAAAAGTACTTTCACCTTTGTTTACGATATATATATAATAGATATCTTGTACATTTGATCACCATATTTGTGAAAATAATATATATATTAACCCCAAACAAGACCCAGTTAAAACGTATCACGTTAATCAAGAACAAAAGAAAAACACATTTATCTGAACGGGCTTGTGTTCCACCCCGCAGAGGTTACACACCTAACACCTGGTGACACTAATTAGACAGCTCACCTGTATAACCAAATCGGATAAATTATTGGCAAATAGCCTTTATTCTCATATAATCACTATTAGGTTAGATCACGTGTAATTAAAACTCAGAACTATTCTATAATAAATGGTTAGCTCCTTACCTTTTAATTTCATTTTCTCTAGAACCCAAACATTAGGAACAGATTTCCCGCCCAATCAGATAATACTAGACGCTAAGGACACTAAATATAGAAACAAACTATACGGTCATAAAAAAACACCATTTAGTCATGTAACTAATGATTTATTAAAACAACACAAATTAGAAAACATACATATTGAAGAAATTTCACCTAACCCAATACCTCCATGGTTAATAGGAAAACCAGATATTAGCACCGATATTCTAAATTCAACAAATAAAAAAGAAAATCCAACAGCAGCTAAGTCTATAGCTTTATCTATAAGAGATGATAAATATAAAAATATACCTAAATATTACACAGACGGATAAAAAAAACGGATAATAAGAGTAGGACTAGGGATATATTCATTAGAAAACAATACAGCAATATCCGTAAGACTAACTGATAACTATTCTGTATATACTAGTGAATTAATAGCTATAGGACTAGCTCTTAGAATTATTGAAAAAGAAAAACCCGAACAAGGAGCCGTAATTCTAACTGACAGCCTATCTTCACTGCAATCAATAGAAACCAAAAACAGTACAAGAACCACCGTACTTAATTCTATTTAAATACAGTTCAATCTCTTAAAAATCAAGGAATCCCCGTACAATTCGAATACGTACCAGCCCATATAGACATTCCCGGAAATGAAAAGGCCGATAAATTAGCCAAAAATGCACTTCAGTGTGCAGTTAATTTATCTAAAGAATAAAGCATACTCTCTAATAAACAAAGCTATTGACAAAACATGGAGTAAGGTAGGACCAAACAATGTACTACGTACTATAATAAATGAACCAATCAAAAAAACTAAACTATATGGCCATAGTAAAAAGGAAGACGTTATTATAACAAGACTAAGACTAGGTACAACCATACTAAATGGAAACATTAGTATTATGAAAAAAGATATTTCTCCAACATGCCCCAATTGTAAAGAAAATGAAACAATAGATCACATTTTTTTGCACTGTCATAAACATAAAGAAGAAAGAAAAGAATTAAGGAGAGAACTAATCAATAACAAGATACTATCAAAATCAAAGATGGCTGCCGGTCGGCCATGTTGTTTATCTGATCAGTCTCAAAAATTGCCCTGCACAGCTCAGGACCAAAGGGAAACTACATATAAAATCACGTCAATTAATGAACTCCTAGCTAACAAAGAATCCGAAAGATTAATACATAAAATTCTGATAAAATTTTTAAGCAAAACAGATTATTTGGACAGGATATAGAATCATGGACCTAAAATCACTGATCAAAGGGAAATTACTCTTATTAAATGTTTTACTCCTTACCATAAGCTATGAAATGTAACGCAATCTCCTTAATTTTTATAGCAGTAATTGGTAGTTATTTTAACATCAAATAAAGGAAAATAAAAAGACTCTTCATATACTTTAATCATTTATACCTGATAGAACTAGATTCTAAAAACCAAAAAATCCCAAAACACCTATTCTACAAATCAACAAACAAAACAATATACCCTCGAGGCCCTTAGAACAAGGGAAATAACTCAAAAGTGACTTAGCGAAAATCGTTTATAGCAATATATATCACATACATCCTGCAGGTGGGAAAGTCACTTTAAAAACAAGGGATGGAAGCAGGATAAAAAGTCTTAATAAAGGATACTTAAATAGGAAAAACAAACATAAAACAAACCAACTGTCGGTTGTTATAGGATAGCTGCAAAGTATGTGTTCTGGCCACGTGCGGGTTGTTCCGTTTGTTTGTAAAAAAGGGACGAGTCAGCCAACAGTGCTACATATGTGCTATATATGTACCGCCGGGGAGCGATGTACAAGTTTAAGCGGTTCACCGTTTTTAGACTGAACAAAGCTTAAACGGTGGATATAAATCAGGATAAAATTGTATTACCACTATAAACTGTATAATACGACCCATAAAATAGGTCCTCTCGCTCATTCGGCGTAAAACCCCACAAGGTTAGCGCGGGTAAAGGAGGGAGGCCAACAGTGCTACATGGACCTATTAGTTAGGTAGGAATAACGGGATCAACGAATAATGAACTGAAAAACAATATCTGTTCATCTGACACAGAGAATAGTGTAATAATAACAATATCCAATAACTTAAAATAAACACAATTTAAAACGCTCGATTGTAATAGGATAGCTGCAACGTATGTGTTATGGCCACGTGCGGGTTGTTCCGTTTGTTTGTAAAAAAAGGGACGAGTCAGCCACCCCACAGCAATCCTATGGCTAACCGAATTTAAACAACATTATATATATATGTACACATGTACAAACACACATGAGTACATATATATGTACCACCGGGGAGCGATGTATAATCTGAAGCGGTTCGCCGTATTTAGACTGAACAAAGGTTAAACGGTGGATATAAATCAGGATAAAATTGTATTACCACTATA
>NW_018404086.1:0-116 GCF_002113885.1 Mizuhopecten yessoensis
GTGACACACGGTGAACACAGCATTGTGATGTATACTGGGGTTACTTAGTGACACACGGTGAACACAACACAGTAACGTATACTGATGTTACTAAGTGAAGGACAGTGAACACAGCA
>NW_018404086.1:3602-15696 GCF_002113885.1 Mizuhopecten yessoensis
ACGGTGTTACAAGGTAATGGAAGGTGAAGAAACCACTGTAACGTATACTGATGTTAGAAAGTAAAGGAACCTGAACACAGCACTGTAACGTATACTGATGTTACTAAGTGACACACGGTGAACACAGCATTGTGATGTATACTGGGGTTACTAAGTGACACAGGGTGAACACAACACTGTAACGTATACTGATGTTACTAAGTGACACACTGTGAACACAGCATTGTGATGTATACTGGGGTTACTAAGTGACACACGGTTAACACAACACTGTAACGTATACTGATGTTACTAAGTGTCACACGGTGAACACAGCATTATGATGTATACTGGGGTTACTAAGTGACACACGGTTAACACAACACTGTAACGTATACTGATGTTACTAAGTGACACACGGTGAACACAGCATTTTGATGTATACTGGGGTTACTAAGTTACACACGGTGAACACAGCACTGTAACGTATACTGGGGTTACTAAGTGACACACGGTTAACACAACACTGTAACGTATACTGGTGTTACTAAGTGACACGCGTTGAACACACCCCTGTAAAATATACTGATGTTACTAAGTGAAGGACGGTGAACACAGCACTGTAACGTATGCTGGTGTTACTTAGTGAAGGACAGTGAACACAACACAGTAACGTATACTGATGTTACTATTTGACACACGGTGAACACAGCATTTTGATGTATACTGAGGTTACTAAGTTACACACGGTCAACACAGCACTGTAACGTATACTGATGTTACAAAGTGAAGGATGGCTAACACAGCACTGTAACGTATACTGGGGGTACTAAGTGACACACGGTGAACACAACACTGTAGCGTATACTGATGTTACTAAGTGTCACACGGTGAACACAGCATTATGATGTATACTGGGGTTACTAATTGACACACGGTGAACACAACAGTGTAATGTATACTGATGTTACTAAGTTACACACGGTAAACACAACACTGTAACGAATACTGATGTTACTAAGTGACGCACGGTGAACACACCACTGTAACGTGTACTGATGTTACAAAGTGATGCACGATGAACACAGTACTGTCTCGTGTGTTGGTGTTACAAAGTGACGCGAACACAGCATTGTGATGTATACTGGGGTTACTAAGTTACACACGGTGAACGCAGCACTGTAACGTATACTGGGGGTACTAAGTGACACACGGTGAACACACAACTGTAACGTATACTGATGTTACTAAGTGAAGGACGGTGAACACAGCAGTGTAACGTATACTGGTGTTACTAAGTGACACACGGTGAACACAGCATTTTGATGTATACTGAGGTTACTAAGTTACACACGGTGAACGCAGCACTGTAACGTATACTGGGGTTACTAAGTGACACACGGTGAACACACAACTGTAACGTATACTGATGTTAGAAAGTAAAGGAACCTGAACACAGCAATGTAACGTATACTGATGTTACAAAGTGAAGGATGGCTAACACAGCACTGTAACGTATACTGATGTTAGAAAGTAAAGTAACCTGAACACAGCAATGTAACGTATACTGATGTTACAAAGTGATGCACGATGAACACAGTACTGTCTCGTGTGTTGGTGTTACAAAGTGACGCGAACACAGCATTGTGATGTATACTGGGGTTACTAAGTGACACACGGTGAACACACCACTGTAACGTATACTGATGTTACAAAGTGATGCACGATGAACACAGTACTGTCTCGTGTGTTGGTGTTACAAAGTGACGCATGGTGAACACAGCAAGTGAGAGTCGAACCCTTGTTAGAGTGTAACGTGTCGGGTCTGCGGAGCTAGTCGAAACCTGGTGAGAATGTAACGTGAGTGCGGGTCGGCGGTACGAATCGAACCCTGGTGAGAGTGTAACATGTCGGGTCGGTGATGCGAGTCGAACACTTGTGAGAGTGTAACGTGGGGTGCGAGTCGGTGGTGCTAGTCGAACCCTGGTGAGAGTTTAACGTGTCGGGTGGGCGGAGCAAGTCGAACCCATGTGAAAGTGTAAATTAGAGTGCGAGTCGACGGTGCGAGTCGAACCCTGGTGAGAGTGTAACTTAGGGTGCGAGTCGAACCCTTGTGAGAGTGCAACGTTGGCGGGTCGGCGGTGCGAGTCGAACCCTGGTGAGAGTGTAGTGTTGGGTGCGAGTCGGCAGTGCGACACGGATCAATCGTTCGTCACGCTACCCTAGTTCACCACTAGACCCGATTTCAGCCGCTACGGCTGTTGGAGAGAACGATTACTTCAGAAAAACTTCATCTCACTCGGAAAAGTAGGAATGGATGAATAACTTGTTTTTGTACAAACACGATAAACAAATGGACATGTACCAGCTTCGTAGTGAAATAAGTTTAAACACATTTCTATGGTATAGTATTTTAATCATAACACTGATGAAAGATTCCTTAAACATGCATCATATCACCAACATTCTTCTATCTCGGTGTTTCACTGTTTCTGTTTATTGTAATCTATTCAATGTCATTTAAACAAATGTTATTGACAATATACCGGGAAGAACTTGACACAGTAATGTAGTGTCT
Source organism: Mizuhopecten yessoensis (assembly GCF_002113885.1). Lineage (NCBI taxonomy): Eukaryota > Metazoa > Mollusca > Bivalvia > Pectinida > Pectinidae > Mizuhopecten > Mizuhopecten yessoensis. The sequence continues at coordinate 6,160 of NW_018404086.1, forward strand.
GTTATGCAGTAACTAAATGGTGCCTCTACTTACTTCCGAACCAGTCACCTTGTCACTTGTTACTGAACCATAACGACTTAACTGTCCAATGTGAAGTGCATGTTTAGGTGTAGTGACAGCTACATTTAAATACAAATGACATTGTTATTGGACCTTTTTTCCTTATTACAGCAATTCAATTTTCTGTTCTGTTTGCATTTTTATGTGAAACGATAAAATTGCAGTTACAATGTAAATAGATTTTCACAAGAAGATTTGGAAATGCATATGATCTTTTTATTTTTTATTTACACCACATCAAATTGAGAAACATGTGTACACGTATACTTGTACGCGTATCTAGATTATATGTACAATGTACATGTATAAACAAAGTTGTTCGAATAAATATTAAAGTAGACAACGTTTCCATGATTTGAACAAAGTCCAAAGAAGGGAGGGGGTATGTAACCTAGCACGAAGGAATTTTAATATTTTTTTCATAAAAAAACGAAACATTCCTTTAAAAATACTTCATGAATATAAACGCATCTTCAGGGCTGAACGCGACATGCTAAGCAATATGTACGCCAATTCGGTAGTCTGATGGCGGGAAAATAACAGCGTTCTCTCCTGACCTGTCGACTTAAATTAGTACTGCTGATACCAAAATGTACATGCAGCCTCCTAAATGTATACACAGGCACGGAATCTTTCGAGACCCGTCTACATGAAATACACGTGTATAGATACATCAACAAAAACCTGGACACCAGACAGGATATTTTAGATCTGATGTTCCCCCACATCACTGGCGATAGAATATTTATACGTGTGGGCACTTTAAGTTAGAGTTGTTTCCCTTAGCAATCTTAATATGTTTAATGATCCAAATGGCCATAGCAAATGTTGAACCGAATACGAATGTCATGCTTTTAATGAATGTACCATGTTGCAATATTACATGGTACCTTACTCTTCTATGTAAGTGTTATCTCTCTTGACGATGCATGCTGCCTTCGAAATTATGATTGTGGTGGTTATCTCCCTTGATGATATACATTACCTACACATGTTTATCCATTATTTGTGCGAGAGTTACACTCCATTAATGAAAAAATGCAACCTATTATTTTTATTTATTTTTAAAGAATTTTTCGAAGTATTTGTGTCACCGATCACGAGTGTTTTCAATCCATTCGACATGTACCATACAAAAACCCCAAAAACAATTAGGCACTAGGGAAAGGGAGGGGAGGATGGGTTGGAGATTTCGAAAATCCATTGGGAATTTTTAACACACAAATTAATCCTGCATATTAACCATACACATATTTCGATAGCTGCCCTGATTGTCCGGGATATCATTAATCTCCCTTCTGTACAGTTCGTCACGTGACAGGTAGATTTCAGCGTGTTGTTAATTGGTTATGGGTTGACATTAATACTGAGAGACTAAAAAACCCACGCACTTTTCCGCCATGTAACCAGCACAAACGGAAAGAAATTAGGAAGTATTTAATTGCTGGTAAATTAGAATAACTCATTTAAAGGCGCCACGCTGCTGTTTGCAAACATACAAGCGACTTCCGCTTATGACGTGTGCGAAGTCTGATGAACATGGGATTTTTTTTCATGGTCCTAACTACGGCAAAGGTCATGCGAAGACGTTTTGGATGGGAAAGGTTATTATGAGGAAGACTACGAATAAAGACGGTATCAGAAGGGTTATGAGGAGAATAAAACGAGTTCTGTGAGGGGGACGGGGAGGTTGTTAACCGGATATAGATGACTGGAAAAGCTGATAACCGGATATAGATGACTGTCAAAACCGATTACCGGATATAGATGACTGTAAAAACCGATAACCAGATATAGATGCCTGGAAAAGCTGATAACCGGATATAGATGACTAGAAAAGCTGATAACCGGATATAGATGACTGTAAAAACCGATAACCAGATATAGATGACTGGAAACGCTGATAACCTGATATAGATGACTGTAAAAACCGATAACCGGATATGGATGACTAGAAAAGCTGATAACCGGATATAGATGACTGGAAAAGCCAATAACCGGATATAGAAGGTGACTGGAGAAACCGATAACCAGATATGTATTAGATATAGTATTATATACAGAATAAGAAACAGTATTATACACAGTACTATATACAGTAAAAGATACAGAATAAGATACAGTATGAGATACAATAATAAATACAGTATTAAATACAGTTATAGATAAAGTATTAAATACAGTATTAAATACAGTATTAAATACAATATTAGATACAGTATTAAATACGGTAATAATTCAGTATTAGATACAGTTATAGATAAAGTATTAACTACAGTATTATATACAGTATTCAATAAAGTATTAAATACAGTTTAAAATATAGTATTAATGACAGTAATAAATACAGTAATAGATACAGTAATATATACGGTATTGTATACGGTAATAGATACAGTATTATATACAGTAATAGATACAGAATTATATACAGTAATATATACAGTATTATATACAGTAATAGATACAGTCATAGATACAGTATTACATACAGTAATAGATACAGTAATAGATATAGTAATTGATACAGTAATTGATACAGATATAGATACAATAATAGATACAGTATTTTATACAGTAATAGATACAGTATTGGATACAGTAATAAATACATTATTAGATAAAGTAAAAGAAAGGGTATAAGATACAGTATAATATACAGTATAAGATACATTAATAGATACAGTCATAGATACAGTATGATATACAGTAATAGATCCAGTATAACATACAGTACTAGATACAGTAATATATACAGTATTACATGTAGTGACATATACAGTATAAGATACACTAAAAGACACAGAAATAGATACAATATTAAATACAATATTAAATACAAATACAGTAATAGATACAGTGATATATATTGTATTAGATAAAGTAATAAATACAGTAATGGATACAGTATTAAATAGAGTTATAGATACAGTAATAGATACAGTATAAGAAATAGTATTTAATACAGTATTAGATACAGTTATTAATAAAGTATTAAGTACTGTTTAAAATACGGTATTAAATACAGTAATAAATACAGTAATACATATAGTATTATATACGGTATTAGATACAGCAATAGATACAGTATTAAATACAGTATTAAATACAAAATTAGATACAATAATTGATATCGTATTAGATAAAGTAGTAAATACAGTAATATATATAGTATTATGTATAGTAATAGATACAGTAATATATACGGTATTAAATACAGTAATAGATACAGTAATAGACACAGTATTATATACAGTATTAGATACAGTAATCGATACAGTATAATATACTGTATAATATACAGTAATAGATAAAGTAATAGATATAGTATTTAATCATTAATAGATACAATGTTATATACAGTATGAGATACAGTGTTAGATACAATGATAAATACAGTGTTAGATACAGTAATAAAAACGGTATTATATACAGTATTAGATATAGTAATATATAAGTATTTAATACAGTATTTAATAAAGTATAAGATACATTAATATATACAGTAATAGATACAGTATTATATACAGTAATATATACAGTAATAGGTACAGTATCATATGCAGTATGAGATACAGTAATAGATACAGTTTAATACAGAGTATTATATACAGTAATATATACAGTAATAGATACAGTAATTGATAAAGTAATAGATATAGTATTTAATCATTAATAGATACAATGTTATATACAGTATGAGATACCGTATTAGGTACAGTTATAGATAAAGTATTAAATACAGTATTATATACAGTATTAAATAAAGTATTAAATACAGTTTAAAATATAGTATTAATGACAGTAATAAATACTGTAATAGATACAGTAATATATACGGTATTATATACGGTAATAGATACAGTATTATATACAGTAATAGATACAGTCATATATACAGTCATATATACAGTATTACATACAGTAATAGATACAGTAATATATACAATAATAGGTACAGTAATAGATACAGTAATTGATAAAGTAATAGATACAATAATAGATCCAGTATTAGATACAGTAATAAATACATTATTAGATAAAGTAAAAGATAGGGTATAAGATACAGTATAATATACAGTATAATATACATTAATAGATACAGTCATAGATACAGTATGATATACCGTAATAGATCCAGTATAACATACAGTACTAGATACAGTAATATATACAGTATTACATGTAGTGACATATACAGTATAAGATACACTAAAGGATACAGAAATAGATACAATATTAAATACAATATTAAATACAAATACAGTAATAGATACAGTGATATATATTGTATTAGATAAAGTAATAAATACAGTAATGGATACAGTATTAAATAGAGTAATAGATACAGTAATAGATACAGTATAAGAAATAGTATTTAATACAGTATTAGATACAGTTATTAATAAAGTATTAAGTACTGTTTAAAATATGGTATTAAATACAGTAATAGATACAGTAATATATACGGTATTAAATACAGTAATAGATACAGTAATAGACACAGTATTAAATACAGTATTAGATACATTAATATCTACGGTATTATATACAGTATTAGATACAGTAATCGATACAGTATAATATACTGTATAATATACAGTAATAGATAAAGTAATAGATATAGTATTTAATCATTAATAGAGACAGTGTTATATACAGTATGAGATACAGTGTTAGATACAATGATAAATACAGTGTTAGATACAGTAATAAATACGGTATTATATACAGTATTAGATACTGTAATAGATACAGTAATAGATACAGTATGGGAAACAGTAATATATACAGTAATAGGTACAGTATTAGATGCAGTATGAGATACAGTAATAGATACAGTAATAGATACAGTATTACATACAGTATAAGATACAGTATGAGATACAGTATGAGATACAGTATGAGATACAGTGTTAGATAGAGTAATAGATAGAGTATTACNGTATGAGATACAGTATGAGATACAGTATGAGATACAGTGTTAGATACAGTAATAGATACAGTAATAGATACAGTAGTAGATACAGTAATAGAACAATACAATATTTTACCTGTAACTGAGCGAGATCGGGCTATATCAGTCGAGGGTTAAGATTCTGTAACAAAATTCCAACCGAGGTGTAAGCCGAGGTTGGGATGTTACAGAATCTTAGCCCGAGACTGAGATAGCCCGATCTCGCTCAGTTACAGGTAATGGATTTTTTTTCTCTCGCACCTTTAAGTTCGAAAAGAACTATTCAATTTTGCTCAAAAATACAAGTATCCCGCCTTGGGCATCAAATGATAATGACCTCTTCACTACTAAAGCTACATTTGAATGCTTCTGCTTAAAAATGTAGTCCATCCTTACATAGATTACAACGTATTTCACAGTGTAGATTATATTTTATCTACAACATCAAATATCTAACAACATTAAAACTATACACATAACGACAAAACAGAACATTTATAATGCATAGTGACGATTTCAATCAGTTAACGTGCGGATGAATACATCGCAGTGTAAAAAATCCGCGAAATGTCATGTAAAGGTGCAAGACAGATAAAAAAAATCTAGCATGGGGTATGATTTGGGATATCTCTGTCTGAGGTGCGAGAAACAGTATTCCAAAAAGGAATTACGCTCCATCATACAGCTGTATTAGGAAGGATGGAGACACAGAGCGAGAGTACTAAACTGGATAGAAAGATTAACAGGGAAACGTTAGCTTGGAACCAGAACCGAAATAAGATAGAGAAGAAAAAACAATGTATTGATAGAAAGATGATAAGACAAAGACAGGAGAGAAAGATAGGAGAAGCGATATTTCAAAGGTACATGTTACCTGATACAATATGTTTTTGATTTATGTATGAGTTAAACCCTATATCACTCTGTCTAAACTCATTGCTTCTGGTGTATGTATATAAATATATATAAGTAGAGAACGCGGTTACCAGTGGTCACCGTTGTAAGCTCAGGCCCTTAGGATAGCGTCAAAAATCACAGTCAATCAAATATCTACCAAAACAGCAAAAGCATATCGATTAAGAAGTCCTTTCTCGTCTCCTATGTCAAATCAAAATTCCGAGTAACGTAGAAATAGTTTGAAACAGTCACCTGTCCCGACCCCTTGTCTTAGTGACATGAAATGCCTTCGTACAAGTCAGATGTTCAGCACATATCTGTGACGATGCTTGATTTTGTTATAGGAATATGACATTTCCTTATCATTATTGTTGATGAAATAACTAAACTATAACATTTCAAATGTGTAATCTGTACTTGTGTTCATTTCAAATGTGTAATTCATACTTGTGTACAATTCAAAAGTGTAAGCAATGCTTGTGTACATTTCAAATGTGCATTCCATAATTGTGTACATTTCAAACGTGTAATTAATACTTGTGTACAATTTAAATGTGTAATCAAGGCTTGTCTACATTTCAAATGTGTCATTACTACTTGTGCACCTTTCAAATGAGTAATCAATGCCTGTGTAACTTCCAAACGTGTTATCAATGCTTGAATCGTTTGACTGAGAGTCATGTCACAGTTACGTATTGCGGAAGGCAAATTCTTGTGCATTTCCAAGTTAAAAGGCTAAAGTAAACTTCCGTGCAGCTAGAAAATATCGAGAGAAGAAAAGAAGTGATTATTTTGGAGAAGGAATGGCTAGCGGAAACGCGAAGAGGTGGGAACAAAGGCGTCTTTAGGTTGTGAGACCAAATGAAATGATATTAGAATTATAAAAAATGTGTTTAAGGAATCTGTAACTTTTTTTGGTGAAAACATACAAAGACATATCGACCTGGCATCACAGAAAATAACTTGTTGTCAAAGGCAGAAGTTCATTCAATATTGGTGTTATTCAATTTACATTTGTTGAAATGTAATAACTTGCTCTAGTGTGGCGGCATCTTGTTACCGATCTAACACGAGTTGAGAGGCCTTGTCTCATCCATCTGCCTCCATCATTCTCCGTCTCGCACCATGCCAGTCGATCTGTTTTGTTCTTTCTTGATTAAATGTGAAAATTAAAACCAGCAAAGACATTATTCGAGACAGAACAAGAGACTGATTAATATCAGTAGTGCATTTCATAAAAGGAGTTCATGATTTTTTTCATAAGCACTTTTGGGGAGCGGAGGTACAACTTAACTTTGCTCCGGACATGCACGTTTGGATTTTAATTTTACAGTTGCTAAAATAACCTCCACCCCTCGCACCTACCCCGTCCTCAAAACTCTCCTTTCATCTCTATCCTTTCACAATATGACAGTTTATATTTGTTCCGAGGAAAGCGTTCCCCAAACATTCATTTGTATGGTTTTCCACCTTTAAAAGGTATCACAGGTATAAGTAGAAGGAAGGGAATACTTGCTTGTTTCCAAATATTTCGTCTAAAATAAAAAGGATAAAGCATTTTTAATGCAGCGAAATTCGAACTAACTATTTAGGGGTATTTCATTGGTAAAGAACAATTCAAATAGAAGCTGAAAGACATATTTGTGTACGTTTTACTTGCAGAGTTTCTCGCTTGACTATAACTAAATAACAACAACAAACCACATACTAACTGGGTTTTTTAACAACATATAAGTTATATTTCGAGGGAAAATGGATAATGCAGGAAAATGCAATGCTATCCACACATGCTAGAAGGTACTGTTTCACGGGAAACAATATTGTAGTCTAAAGTCCCTGTAAAAAATCGTCGAAAACTGCAGCCAAATTTCATTGATCTACTTTACTTCCACAAGGAGCCATTTCGATTGATTTCGTAAACAAACATCCGTACTGTCACTAATGGGTCTAATGAGGCGAGGTCCTGAGATATGGCCGCAGTGTAAATGATACTGATCACCTATTAATCCTCAAGCTTTGTGATTAACCAAGGACCGTTGTCCAAATTGTTCGATTCGTAGTCACATGGACGTTTTTTTTTTTTTTTTTCAAATTAAACAAGAATGAAACACGTTGTATCAGCTTGAATTAATCAGTCTGGTTAGTCCTGATAGAAGCACGCATTATAGACAACCCCTATAAGTGACACCGTCCCTTCCACGTCCGAGTGTCTAATCGAGCCCTTACCGTCTTGAAAAAGGTGAGTTGCTATCCACTGCGCCACGCAACCAACCACATGACCTCTAGCTATATACCCAAGCGAAACTGCCGCTCGCGCCCCCCCCCCCTCATCCCACTGGTTTGTGGTTACTAAAACATATGTCACTATAAGCTCTTTCAAACTATATCATATTTTTACTTCTTCTGTAATTCATATTAAACCTTAGGTGTGTTATGACTGTTCGTAAAGATCAAAAGAGTATGTGAGATGTTTGGAAGGGTACAGAAACTATACGGAACACAGGTGGAAAGACCCATATCTATACATTCTAACTTTAACAGGAAACAAAGAAGCATATAACTTAATTCAATTTCGTTAAATTCTCCACTATCTTTATAACTACATGTAATGTAGTTGAGTCCTTCATGTGTCAAGGGAAATCATCTCGTTTCCGGTTTTTTATTGTTACCGGAAACCATATATTGCAACGTGGTACATTCCACGCACCGAACCCGGATACTGGTGACGTAGCTTCCCCCCCCCTAGATTTACGGAGCTTAATTGAAGGACATAATATCATAATTTGACATTTCCTCAACTCTAGACTAGACACTATCCATAGACAACAGAGATATAGTACTCCGACGATGTCGTTTGCCCGGAGTACCACTTTTATAATTAATTCAATTATTCCATTTTGTTCATTTCCATGATGGGACAGTATGGATTACAAAACGGAATATACAGGAAACAACGAAAATAAGACAGAATGCTAATTCGAAGGCTATTAAACGGTACACAGGTAAACAGTTCCCCACACAGAGGTATGCTTTAAAGGACAGTTTTTAACGCTAGAAGTTATTAACGTATTTTTATTTTTAGACTTCTGCAGGGTTTGGTTCTCATTTTTATATATACTGCAAACGTCAATTTATTTATAAATCATCAATTCGCGCTAGTATAAAGCAGGTATCACCAGCTTTACGCAGTAAACCCATATAGAAGTGATAAGCTTGAATCTCAATAATTGTTGCGGACAATAAACTCATAGGTTGTTTGTTTCCTCTGTGTGACTCTGAGCGACCGTCACAAATATACCGGGTAATTAAGTACTCCGATTTGTTACCTCTGTGTGACGCTAGGCGACCGTCACAAATATACCGGGTAATTAAGTAATCCGATTTGTTTCCTCTGTGTGACGCTGGGCGACCGTCACAAATATCCCGGGTAATTAAGTACTCCGATTTGTTTCCTCTGTGTGACACTTAGCGACCGTCACAAATATACCGGGTAATTAAGTACACCGATTTTTTCCCCTCTGTGTGCCGCTGGGCGACCGTCACAAATATACCGGGTAATTAAGTACACCGATTTTTTCCCCTCTGTGTGACGCTGGGCGACCGTCACAAATATACCGGGTAAT
>NW_018404086.1:19701-20635 GCF_002113885.1 Mizuhopecten yessoensis
CCTCTGAGCGACCGTCACAATTATACCGGGTAATGAAGTACTCTGATTTGTTACCTCTGTGTGACGCTGGGCGACCGTCACAAATATACCGTGTAATTAAGTACTCCGATTTGTTTCCTCTGTGTGACGCTGGGCGACCTTCACAAATATACCGGGTAATTAAGTACTCCGATTTGTTTCCTCTGTGTGATGCTGGGCGAGATTCACAAATATACCGGGTAATTAAGTACTCCGATTTGTTTCCTCTGNGTAATTAAGTACTCCGATTTGTTTCCTCTGTGTGACGCTGGGCGACCTTCACAAATATACCGGGTAATTAAGTACTCCGATTTGTTTCCTCTGTGTGATGCTGGGCGAGATTCACAAATATACCGGGTAATTAAGTACTCCGATTTGTTTCCTCTGTGTGACGCTGGGCGACCGTCAAAAAAATACCGTGTAAATCAGTACTCCGATTTGTTTCCTCTGTGTGATGCTCGGCGACCTTCACAAATATACCGGGTAATTAAGTACTCCTATCTGTTTCCTCTGTGTGACTCTGAGCGACCGTCACAATTATACCGGGTAATTAAGTACTCTGATTTGTTTCCTCTGTGTGACGCTGGGCGACCTTCACAAATATACCGGGTAATTAAGTACTCCTATCTGTTTCCTCTGTGTGACTCTGGGTAATTAAGTACTCCGATTTGTTACCTCTGTGTGATGCTCGGCGACCGTCACAAATATACCGGGTAATTAATTACTCCGATTTGTTACCTCTGTGTGATGCTCGCACAAATATACCGGGTAATTAAGTACTCCGATTTGTTTCCTCTGTGTGACGATGGGCGACCGTCACAAATATACCGGGTAATTAAGTACTCCGATTTGTTACCTCTGTGTGATGCTCGGCGACCGTCACAAATATACCGGGTAATTAAATACTCCGATTTGT
>NW_018404087.1:0-116 GCF_002113885.1 Mizuhopecten yessoensis
CGCACCTGACCACACTCGATATTTGTTATTCATGAGATGAAAAAAGAAATGATAAGTGAAAACAGTCCGTATCTATACTTATATACTGTAGGGCACATAGATATAAAGTAACGTAC
>NW_018404087.1:4469-4548 GCF_002113885.1 Mizuhopecten yessoensis
GTTATACCATGAAGATGAAAGTACTTGATAAGATAAAAGTCAAAACTATCGCACCTGACCACACTCGATATTTGTTATT
>NW_018404088.1:0-116 GCF_002113885.1 Mizuhopecten yessoensis
TGGTTACTATTTTGTTCATTGTGTACTACACCCGTGGTTACTATTATGTTCATTGTGTACTACATCCGTGCTTACTATTTTGTTCATTGTGTACTACACCCGTGGTTAATATTTTG
>NW_018404088.1:3791-4056 GCF_002113885.1 Mizuhopecten yessoensis
CACTACACCCGTGGTTTCTATTTTGTTCATTGTGTACTACACTCAAGGTTACTATTTTGTTCATTGTGTACTACACCCCTGGTTACAATAATGTGCGTGCCTTTTAATTGTGTACTACACCCGTGGTTAATATTTTGTTCATTGTGTACTACATCCGTGGTTAATATTTNTCACCCGTGGTTTCTATTTTGTTCATTATGTACTACACCAGTGGTTACTTTTTTGTTCATTGTGTACTACACCCCAGGTTAATATTTTGTTCATT
>NW_018404089.1:0-116 GCF_002113885.1 Mizuhopecten yessoensis
GTATGATTTCCTAATCGCTCCCCTAGGGTATGATTTCCCTATCACACTCTAGGGTATGATTTCCATATCGATCCCTAGGGTATGATTTCCCTATCACCCCCTAAGGTATGATTCCC
>NW_018404089.1:3191-3340 GCF_002113885.1 Mizuhopecten yessoensis
TGGAAAAGATTTTCCTATGACTCCCCTAGGGTATGATTCCCCTATCGCTCCCCTAGGGTATGATTTCCTAATCGCTCCCCTAGGGTATGATTTCCCTATCACTCCCCTAGGGTATGATTTCCCTATCGCTCCCCTAGGGTATGATTTCC
>NW_018404089.1:3398-4048 GCF_002113885.1 Mizuhopecten yessoensis
TATCGCTCCCCAAGGGTATGATTTCCCTATCACCCTCTAGGGTATGATTTCCATATCACTCCCCTAGGGTATGATTCCCCAATCACCCCCTAGGGTATGATTTCCCTATCACCCCCTAAGGTATGATTCCCCTATCACTCCCCTAGGGTATGATTTCCATCTTGCTCCCCTAGAGTATGATTCCCCTATCACCCTCTATGGTATGATTCCAATATCACCCCCTAGGGTATGATTCCCCTATCACTCCCCTAGGGTATGATTTCCTTATTGCTCCCCAAGGGTATGATTTCCCTATCACCCTCTAGGGTATGATTCCCCTATCGCTCCCCTAGGGTATGATGTCCATATCGCTCCCCATGGGTATGATTTCCCTATCACCCTCTAGGGTATGATTTCCATATCGCTCCCCTAGGGTATGATTTTCCTATCTCTCCCCTAGGGTATGATTTTCCTATCTCTCCCCTAGGGTTTGATTTTCCTATCTCTCCCCTAGGGTATGATGCCCCTCTCACCCCCTAGGGTATGATTTTCCTATCACTCCCCTAGGTTATGATTTCCTAATCGCTCCCCTAGGGTATGATTTCCCTATCATCCTCTAGGGTATCATTTCCATATCGCTCCCTAGGGTATGATTTCCCTATCACCCCCTA
>NW_018404089.1:7453-7572 GCF_002113885.1 Mizuhopecten yessoensis
AGATTTTCCTATCGCTCCCCAAGGGTATGATTTTCCTATCACCCCCTAGGGTATGATTTTCCTATCGCTCCCCAAGGGTATGATTTTCCTATCACTCCCCTAGGGTATGATTTTCCTAT
>NW_018404090.1:0-1329 GCF_002113885.1 Mizuhopecten yessoensis
CCTACTTTCTGAACTGTGAAGGTACATTGTATGTCTGCTCTAGATGCATTGTATGTCCGGTCTAGATACACGTACTGTGAAGATACATTGTATGTCTGCTCTAGATACACCTACTANATGTATCTATCCGTAACTTTGTAACTACGGATGCTGTATACCTGTATTGATGTCAGTATGGGTGGTATAGCCTGTATCTACCCGTATCCTTTTAACTACGGGTGGTATATACCTGTATTGATGTCACTATTGGTGGTATAGCCTGTATCTACCCGTATTTTTGTAACTACGGGTGGTATATACATGTATTGATGTCACTATGGGTGGTATAGGCTGTATCTATCCGTATCTTTGTAACTACGGGTGGTATATACCTGTATTGATGTTACTATGGGTGGTATAGCCTGTATCTACCCGGATTTTTGTAACTACGGGTGGTATATACCTGTATTGATGTTACTATTGGTGGTATAGCCTGTGTCTATCCGTATCTTTGTAACTATGGATGCTATATACCTGTATTGATGTCACTTTGGGTGGCATAGCCTGTATCTACCCGTAAATTTGTAACTACGGGTGGTATATACCTGTATTGATGTCACTATGGGTGGTATAGCCTGTATCTACCCGTAAATTTGTAACTCCGGGTGGTATATACCTGTATTGATGTTACTATGGGTGGTATAGCCTGTATCTACCCGTAAATTTGTAACTACGGGTGGTATATCCCTGTATTGATGTCACTATGGGTGGTATAGCCTTATCTACCCGTAAATTTGTAACTACGGGTGGTATATACCTGTATTGATGTCACTATTGGTGGCATAGCCTGTATCTACCCGTACATTTGTAACTACGGGTGGTATATACCTGTATTGATGTCACTATGGGTGGTATAGCCTTATCTACCCGTAAATTTGTAACTCCGGGTGGTATATCCCTGTATTGATGTCACTATGGGGGGTATAGCCTTATCTACCCGTAAATTTGTAACTCCGGGTGGTATATACCTGTATTGATGTCACTATGGGTGGTATAGCCTGTATCTACCCGTAACTTTGTAACTACGGGTGGTATATACCTGTAATGATGTCACTATGGGTTGTATAGCCTGTAACTATCCGTATCTTTGTAATTATGGGTGGTATATACCTGTATTGATGTTACTATTGGTGGTATAGCCTGTATCTACCCGTATCTTTGTAACTACGGGTGGTATATACCTGTAATGATGTCACTTTGGGTGGTATAGCCTGTATCTACCCGTATCCTTTTAACTACGGGTGATATATACCTGTATTGATGTCACTATTGGTGGTATAGCCTGTATCT
>NW_018404090.1:2607-4242 GCF_002113885.1 Mizuhopecten yessoensis
ATGTATCTACCCGTAAATTTGTAACTACGGGTGGTATATACATGAAGCTATATCACTGAGGCTGGTATGTACCCGTATAAGTTATTTGTGTAATGAAATACACACACACATGTTAGTGAAAATTATTGTTCGATTATATTTAAATCTACAGATGCAGTGATAAATAATTAGACACACCAAGCCACAAGGTGGTCCACTTCGGGAACATGCAAGGGATCTGTTTGCCCGGAATATAATGTCAACGGTTTGAACTCGGACAATGCATAACAACAATGTCTATTTAAGTAAATTCTGCATGTTGTATTGAAATACACTGCTCCGTCGGCCGAGATCTCGGTAAACTAGCCATGTTGGCATTCCATGGAGCTGAGATCATCCCTACAGCACTGAGTACACACATCGCCCTATCTACGTATACCTATACACCTGGAACCGAGCTTCAGACCTGTTAGTTTTACCAGTAAATTTTATCTCGTATCTTATGATTTCACAGGTTTAACTACTCATTTTTAGATATTTTATACAAACACTTTTCTGTACAAATATCAAAACTCGTGGAATATTTTAAGTTGGAATACTTAACACAAGATTTAATTTATTTTGATTTAACTATTCAAGCTTTAACTAGAGCAATCTTGTTGTAGACTTTCTCAAGTCCAGTTTTCATGCATGTGTGTAAATACTACACACTTTTATCAGAGGGTATGTGCACGCATGCTATTATCGGCCACATTTCCATCAAATGTCAGAAATAAGCGATTAAACATTCGTTGAAATATAATATTTTTGTGATTTTATGGATAACGAATGAATCATTCAAAAATGATGACAAACCCAAACAATGTATATTCTAGATGTGTCACCGTTTTATGAATACACGAACAATAGACACCCTAGGAATGCTGAACAAAAACGTGTACAACCCAGTACACAATCTACCTTGCAGGAACACATAATAACTTCATCCTTTCATTCCGATAAAAAAAGCTATTTGTGGCAGCAAACTGTCGTAATGTAGGTCACCCAGTTTATCATGCATTCATACCTCGAACGTTAAAGTATGATTTGAGACTTCGTACCTCATACTTTATACTTTATATTTTCAACATAACTGATTAAAAAAACCGCGTGTGAGAACTCCAATGTCGAGAAATTGGCCAGAACTCGACCAAGAATTCCTCAACTTTGAATTTTGACCCAATCTGCTATAGTTTTCGGTAATCCTTTGAAAAAAGTTCCGCCGTGTCTTTAACAGAGCACGAGTATATCATTTATCCAAGTGCGTTTCAAGCGGTCTAACCTGATTGGAATACCCATATGTCGTCCAAGAAATGCAATTCTTATTTTCTTCTTGCTACAATGGATAACCCTTTCCGAATTAATCATAAACATGCCACCCATTCTCCCCTCCCCCAGCTCCCCTTATGTCTGATTATAAATCAGTCTACTCCATCTCGATAAGTGCATCATATCGGGTATAATTATGGGGTTTAATTTGATTTCATGATAAATTCAGTCGAAAAACAAATTGAAGTAAAAAGTCGTAGCACGAAGTACATGTAAGAATGTACCTAATCAAAAATAGATGGTTCCGCTCTAGATACACCTACTTTCTGAACTGTGAAGGTACATTGT
>NW_018404090.1:6765-7193 GCF_002113885.1 Mizuhopecten yessoensis
ATCTGTAATGTGAAGATACATTGTATGTCTGCTCTAGATACACCTATTGTCTGTACTGTGAAGATACATTGATGTCCGTTCTAGATACACTNGAAGATACATTGTATATCCGCTCTAGATACACCTACTGTCTGTACTGTGAAGATACATTGTATGTCCGCTCTAGATACACCTACTGTCTGTACTGTGAAGATACAGTGTATGTCTGCTCTAGATACACCTACTGTCTGTACTGTTCAGATACATTGTATGTCCGGTTTATATACACCTACTTAGGTACTGTGAAGATACATTGTATGTCTGCTCTAGATACACCTACTGTCTGCATTGTGAAGATACATTGTATGTCCGCTCTAGATACACCTACTTAGGTACTGTGAAGGTACATTGTATGTCTGCTCTAGATACACCTACTTAGGTACTGTGAA
>NW_018404091.1:0-116 GCF_002113885.1 Mizuhopecten yessoensis
TATAGGTATCCAGTGTTTATTTTACCATAGTGACAACAGTACAGTGATATAGGTATCCAGTGGGTTTTTTTACCATAGTGACAACAGTACAGTTATATAGGTATCCAGTGTGTATA